>NC_087165.1:2025710-2183210 GCF_035594125.1 Scylla paramamosain
TAACTTTCTCGAGAACCTTAGAGATAATTGGTAGAAGAGGTATTGGACGATAATTTTTTGGTTCCATACCATCTCTTGTCTTGAAAACAGGAACTACAATAGCGTGTTTCCAGGATTCAGGGAACAGTCCTGTTACAATTGACGAGTTAACTATACACGTAAGGTACGGGATTATGACTGGCAAGGATTCTTTTAGAAATCGTAGTGAGATATTGTCGGAACCACGAGAAGAAGTGTTTTTTAGGTATAACAGTGTCGCTATCTGTTGGTTCAGGTCGAAACATGTTATAAAATTGGTTGCTGGTGTTGTTGTTGTTGGGTATAGGCGCGTTCTGATTACCCCTGCGAATTTGTTGTGTTTTTTCTCGAAAGTAACCTTTCCATCGTTGGCAAAAAAATTACTGAAAGCCTCAACTTTGTTTCTCACTGTTTTTTCGTCGTTATCAAGTTCCAGTGGAGTTTTGCATTTGTCAGTGGAGATGACTTGTTTCAATATACCCCACGTAGCTGCACTAGTCCCTTTATTTGTCTCAAGTTTGTTGCTGTAATATTCTGATCTAGTTTTATAGATTGACTTTTTAACTTCTTGCTTAAGTATCTTGTATTTCGACTGTAAGTCTACATACATTGGACCTTTCGTTTTTGAGATTTATTTGTGTTGTGTCCCTCTCATGCATTAATGAGATTAATTTTGATTTCTTTTGTGACTAGTGGAGCACAGTAGTCTAAACAATTATTGAAAGTATTTGTGAATATATTAACTTGTGTGTTGACGTTGTCTGTGGTAAAAATTTATTCCAAATGTGACTTTCTTGTCTTAATAAACTGCATAATGTCTCAGGGGAGTAAGTGGTTAAATTTCGAAATGTTTTTACGGTAGGTGGACGCTTTGGCTTTTTTAAGTTTACGGTCACGCTAATGATCTCGTGGTCGGCTACAGGATACGGAACTGTGTCAGAATGTAAAATGGACTTTGTCTTATTAGTGACTATTAAGTCTATGAGGGTGGCAGAAGTGGGGGTAGTTTTCGTGTGTTTCCTGATTACCTGTGTCAGTTTAGCATTCGAAATTATTTGTTTCATTTTACTGTTATCGGATAAAATATTATCATTAAAATCTCCTAAAATATAAAATGACTTACCTTTTAAATTAACATATCTGATGATGTCAGTTATATAATCATAAGTTTGGCTAAGAGATTTTGGGTGTCGGTACAGGCAGCCAATAATGACACTGGGAAACTTGCTGCTCTGCACCGTCACCCACACGTCCTCAACACCCTGCGGCCTCACAATATCAATTTCTATTGGGACTACTTTATGCACATCTATGGTATAAATACATACACCTCCTCCCCTACCTTTATCACATCTGTACACTTTATATTCGGGTATGTCATTGTGTTCATTCGGAATATCATTACACAATACACAATACATCCGTTTTCTTTTCCCTAACAAGGAGAAGAGAGAGAGAGAGAGAGAGAGAGAGAGAGAGAGAGAGAGAGAGAGAGAGAGAGAGAGAGAGAGAGAGAGAGAGAGAGAGAGAGAGAGAGAGAGAGAGAGAGAGAGAGAGAGAGAGAGAGAGAGAGAGAGAGAGAGAGAGAGAGAGAGAGAGAGAGAGAGAGAGAGAGAGAGAGAGAATGGAGGACGATAAGGAAGAAAAAGAGGTAAGACGAGAGAGAGGGAGTAGGAAACGAAAAGGATGAGAGAGAGAGAGAGAGAGAGAGAGAGAGAGAGAGAGAGAGAGAGAGAGAGAGAGAGAGAGAGAGAGAGAGAGAGAGAGAGAGAGAGAGAGAGAGAATGTGTCTTTCCTGTCACCTTTCTTTCATATTTATTTCTTAGGACATTTTATGAGACAAGATAGTACTTCGGTATGTTACATTGTTTTTGTCTTTTTATTCATATATTTATTCTTTTGCTTATTACTTATATATAATATATATATACTTTTACAGTCATTTGTTATTTTACAGGACTTTGTTATTTTATGCTGTTTCTTTCTTTTATACAGTATTGCACGTGAGTATACGATTTTTTTTTTGTAAGAGGGAAAAAGAGATACAGATGGATGGATGGATAGATAGATAGTTAGATAGCTAAAAGATAGACAGATAAGTAGATAGATAGACAGATAGACAGACGGTCATATTTGCCTTGATATCGCCGTGTAATAAGCCCCGAGGAATTATTCTTCATAGAACATTAATTGATTTATATGTGGAAGGCGAAGCAAGGCAGCACGTGTGAAAGGTAATCCAGGATAAGATAATGTGATATGACTGCCATTTAGCGTCCTTGTGTGTGAGGTCCACAGGGCCAGAGTGAAGGGGGAGGGCACATATCAACTCTACCATTCCACATGTCTCGGAACCGTACACTTAGTCAGTCAATCAGTAAAGAAAGTAATAATAAGCAGTAACATGATACAAAAGTAAATAAATAACGCCACAAATCATTACATAAAAATAAGTATTGTCCATTAAGCAAACACAGCATCAGTCCCACTCTCACCACTTCTCCCTCCTTCTCTCACCACCACTTGGCACACCACGCCTCCCCACAGTTGGTCCTTTAACCCTTTTATTCTTACTGCCGGTCGTGTTCCCCTTCAGCAACAGCCCTCTTTCACCGCCACCACCGCCCTTTCACTGCCGCACCACCATTGCCTCTCTCCCCTTATTATCACCCTCGCTCCTCCTCCTCCTCCTCCTCCTCTATCATTCTGGCATCACGTGTTCAAGAAATTTATCTATTCCTGATAATTGGCTAATCATTTATAGTAATAACATTCTCGTGCGAGGTTATTAATATGTGAAATTTATCATTATTTGACTAACGACCTTCATCCCTAATTAATATTTGCCCGTCTCGACGTAGAATTTTCCACCTCGCGTGTGTACTCTCGCCTGCCCTCCCCAGCTGGCCTGCTTGAATATAAAGGATCTGTTGTAATGGAAGATCAGTGCCGTGTCCCTCCCGACCCGGCCACTTGTCTCTTGTGGTTCTGTCTCTAGATGCTGCTGTGGCCATTTCAGTATCGCGATGCTCTGCTGGTGAGAGGAGGTTTGTCTTGCATTGTACCTTTCTTTACGAAACATGGAAACACACGCATACGAGAACAGAGGCTTGGTGCTGTATGCTCTTCCTTTGTGTTCAAATGTTATGGTTATCTTTAGGAGAAAAAACAAATAAGTAAATAAAAGCACTCCTTTTCTTCAAGTTATTCCCTCTTGTTCTAATGTAAACTACTAACACTATTGATTTTAAGTGAGACGCTTTATCAGTGTTGGTAGTTTAGATAAAAAAAATATTCTTAATCTCATAAACACAGGCTCTATTTAACAAGAAACAACAGTAGGTGTGTGAAGGGTGAGGAATGTGGCAGCTAACCGATTACCAGCAAGAACCCAAGCTACATTTAGTAGTTTAATAGGAGTACCTGAAACTTAAGTGAACGAAATAAGTATGAATTTGCATATCTACCATAGTTGTGGTGGTGGTGGTGGTGGTGGTGGTGGTGGTGAGGGTGTAAATCTAGAATGAGAGTGAGCGTCTTTGTGTTTCCTCCACCGAGACAAAGAAAGAGAATAGGGATTCCTAATACTCCAGGAATTGTCTTTGTTTCCAGAAAGCAAGAGAAAGCAAAGAAAAATTGTTATATGCTAGTTTTATCGCAATTTTTTATACTTGCGAGTATATTTCACTCTTATAATAAACGTATAAACTACAGAACGAAACCAAAATAATGCCAGCTCCCTGTGGCTGTATCAAGACACCAGTGTCTTTGTGGCTGCATCGATCCAACCCCCTCGTTGTTGCTGCATCAAAGCAATAATCTCTTTGTGGCTGCATCAAGCCAACCCCTTCGTTGTGGTTGCTTCTTAGCAAGATTCTCGTTGTGGAGGCAGCATGCTCTTTGTGGCTGTATCGAGGCAAAAAATCTCGTTTTGGCTGTATAGCCAACTTCGTTGTAGCTGCATCGAGGCAACAATCTACTTTTGGCTGCATCGAGACAACAGTCTCGTTGTGGCTTCATCGAGCCATCCCTCCCTTTGTGGCTGAATCGATGCAGCAACCTCGTTGTGGCTGCATCGTGTCAACAATCGTTGCATGGCAACCAATCTAGTAGTGGCTGCATCGTTGCAACAATCTCTTTATGGCTGCATCGAGCCAAACCCTTCGTTGTTTCTGCAACGAGGCAAGAATCTCGTTGTGGCTATATCAAGGAAGGAAGATCATTGTAGCTGCATCGAGGGAACAATCTCGTTGTATCTTATAGAGCCAATCCCTTCGTTGAGGCTGCGTCGAGGTAGCAAGTTTGTTGTGGATGTATCGATGTAACAACCTCGTTCTGGCTGCATCGTGGCAAAATTCCCTTTGTAGCTGCATCAAGGCATCAGTCTCTTTGTTACTGCATCGAGAGAACATTCTCGATTAGCTGCATCGAGGCAACAATCTTCGTTTTTTTGTATTAAAGGAACAATCCCGTTGTGGATGCATCAAGTCAGCAAGCTCGTTGTGACTGCATTGAGCCAACGCCCTCGTTTTTGATGTATCAAATCAACAATCTCGTTGTGGGTGCATCTAGCCAACCCCTTCGTTGTGACTGCATCGAAACAGCAATATCGATTAGCTGCATCGAGACAGTAAGCTCGATGAAGATGCATCGAGTGAACAATCTCGTTGTGGTTGCATCGAACAAAACTTCTCTCTTTGGCTACTTGGTAGCAAGCTCGTTGTGTCTGCATCGAGCCTACCAACTCGATGTTGCTGCATCAGACCAACAATCTTGATGCAGCCACAACGAGATTGTTGTCTCGATGCAACCACAAAGAGGTTGTTGCCTCGATGCAACCAAAAGGTGATCATTACCTCGATGAGGCCACAACGAAATTGTTCTCTTGATGCTGCCACAACGAGGTTTTTGCCTGAATGGAACCACAAGGAGATTGTTGCCTCGATGCAGCCACAACAAAATTGTTCCTTCGACGCATACCTAGATTGTTGCCTCTATGCAGCCACAACGAGCTTGCTTCCTCGATGCAACCTCGATGCAGGGGTTGGCTTGAAGCGCCCACAACGAGATTGTTGCATCGATGCAACCACAACAAAATTGTTCCTTCGATGCAGTCACAACTAGATTGTTGCCTCCGTGCAACCAGAACGAGCTTCTTGCCTCGATGAAGCCACAAAGAGATTGTTGCCTCCATGTAGGCAAAACAAAGAGATTAGCTCGATGCAGCTACAAAGAGACTGCTGCCTCGAAGCAAACACAATGAACTTGCTGCCTCGATGCTGCCACAACGAGATTGTTGAATTGATGCAACCACAATATAGATATTGGCTTGTTTCAGCCACGACGAGATTGTTGCCACAACGAAGGGGGTAGATCGATGTAGCGACAACGAGATTGGTGCATCGATGCAGCCAAAACAAGCTTGCTGCATCAATGCAGCAACAACGAGATTGTCGACTCTATGTACTCAAAATGAGATTGTTGCCTAGATGCAGCCACAACGAGATTGTTGCCTGCAGCAAAAACTAGGGGTTTGGCTCTATGTACCCACAACGGGATTTTTGCCTTGATGCAGCCACAACGAGCATGCTGCTTCAATGCAGCCACAACGAAATTGTTTAATCGCTGCAGCCACAACGAAGAGGTTGGCTCGATACACTCATACCTAACAAGATTCTTGCCTCGATGCAGCCACAACGAGCTTGCTGCCTCGATACAGCTACAATGAGATTGTTGCCTCGACGCAGCCAAATCTAAATGGTTGGGTTCGATGCACCCACAACGAGATTGTTCCTTCGATGCAGCCACATCGAGATTGTTGCCTTGATGCAGCTACAACAAGCTTGCTTCCTCGATGTAGACACAGCGAGGGGGTTGACTCGATGGAGCCACAACAAGGTTGCTGCCTCGATGCAGCCAAAACGATATTGTTGCCTCAATACAGCCACAACGAGGTGGTTGGCTCGCTGCAGCCACAACGAGATAGTTGCCTCGATGGAGCCATAAATATCGGGTTCGATCGATGCAGCCACAAAGAGATTGTTGCCTCGATGCAACCACAACGAGGGGGTTTCTTCGATGCAACTACAACGATATTTTTGCCTCGATAGAGCCACAACTAGCTTGCTTCCTCGATATAACCACAATGAGAGGGTTGGCTCCATGCAGCCACAACAAAACGGAGCCACAACGAGATTGGTGCCTCGATGCAGCCACAACAAGCTTGCTGCATCGATGCAGCCAAAATGAGATTGTTGCCACGATGCAGCAACAAGAAAATTGTTGAATCAATGTATCCTCAACGAGACTGCTGCCTCGATGCAGCCAAACTGAGATTGTTGATTCGATGCAGCCACAACGAGATTGTTGCCTCGATGCAGCAAAAACGAGGGATTGGTCTCGAGGCACCCATAACGTGATTTTTTGTCTTGATCCTGCCACATCGAGTATGCTGCTTCGATGCAGCCACAACGAGATTGTTTCCTCGATGCAGCCATAACGAAGAAGTTGGTTCTATGCACCCATAACTAGACTGTTGCCTCGATGCAGTTACTACGAGATTGTTGCCTCGAGGCAGCAACAACGAGGTTGTTATCTCGCTGCATCCACATCGAGCTTGCTGCTTCGATCCAAACACAACGAGCGTGTTGTCTCGATGTAGCCAAAAAGAGATTGTTGCATTGATGCAGCCACAAAGAGACTGTTCCATCGATACAAGCACAACGAAGGGGTTGGCTTGATGCATCAAGGCAATAATCCCGTTGTGGGTACATCGAAACGAACCCCCTCGTTATGGCTGCATGGATGCAACAATATCGTTGTCGCTGCATCGAGCCTGCTCCTTTGTTGTGGCCTACCCCCTTTTTTGGCTCCATAGAGGCAGAAGCTCATTGTGGCTTCATCGAGGGAACAATCTTTGTGGCTCTATAAGGCAACAATCTCGTTGTGGGTGCATCGAGGCAACAATCTCGTTGTTACTGCATTGAGACAAGAATCTCGTTGTTGCTGCATCGAGGCAAGAATCTCGTTGTGGCTAAATCGAGGCACCAAGCTCGTTGTGGATGCATCTAGTCAAACCCCCTCATGGTGCCTTTTTCGAGGCAACAGTCTCGTTGTCCCAGGTACGAGTTAACCTCTCCGTTGTATCTGCATTCGTGGCAACAATTTTGTTGCGGCTGTATCGAGGCAACAGTCTCGTTGTGGCTGCATCAAGGCAACATTCTCGATATAACTGCATCGAGGCAACTTCTCCTTGTTGCTGCATCGAGGCAACAATCTCAATTTTGCTGCATCAAGCCAAACCCCTTGTAGATGCATATATCAAATAAGCTCATTGTGCCTGCATCGAGGCAACAATTTCTTTGTTGCTGCATCGAGGCAACAATCTCGTTCTGGCTGCATCGAGGCAACAATCTCAATGTGGCTGCATCGATTCGAGAATCTCGTTGTTGCTGCATCGAGGCAACAGTCTCGTTGTCGCTGGTCCGAGTTAACCCATCCGTTACTGCTGCATGGAGGAGCCTCGATTGTTGTCTCGATGAAGCCATAACGAGATTGAGGCCTCGATGCAGCCACGTGATATTCTTGCCTTGATGTAGACACAACGAGCTTGCTGCCTCGATGCAACCACAACGATGATTGTTACCTCGATTCAAGCAGAACGATCTTGCTGCCTCGATGCAACCACAACGTGATTGTTGCCTCCATGCAGCAATATTTGCCTCAAAGCAAGCGCAACGAGCATGTTTCCTCGATGCAGCCACAACGATACAGCCACAATGTGATTATTGCCTCGAAACTACCACAGCTGCAGCGAAGAGGTTGGCTCGATGCAGTCACAATGAGATTGTTGCCTCGAAGCAGTTACAACGAGATTGGTTCCTCGATGCAGCAACAAAGAGAATGTTGCCTCAAAGTAGCCACAACGAGACTGTTTCCTCGATGCAGACAAAACAAGTTTGTTGCCCTGATGCAGCCACAAATAATATATTGGATCAATGCAGCCACAACAAGATTGATGTCTTGATGAAGCGAGAACGAGCTTGCTGCCTCGATGCAGTCACAACGAGATTGTTGTCTCGATGCAGCCTCAACGAAGTTATTGCCTTGATGCAGCCACAGCGAGAGTCTTGCCTCGAAAAAAACACATCGAGCTTGCTGCCTCTATAAGGCCATAGCGAGTTTATTGCCTCGATGTAGCCACAACGAAGGGTTTGGCACGATGCAGCCACAAAGAGATTGTTGCCTCGATGCAGCCACAAACACAACAAGGTGCTTGGCTGGATGCAGACATAAAGAAATTGTTGCCTTGAAGGGTTTGGCACGATGCAGCCACAACGAGACCGTTTCCTCGATGCAGCCACAACAAGATTGTTACCTCGATACACTCATAAAGAGATTCTTGCGAATATGCATCGTTCTTCATCTCGTTGTAGCTGCATCGAGGCAACAATCTCGTTCAGGCTGCATCGAGGCAAAGATGATGTTGTAACTGCATCAGACCAACAATCATGCAACAATCGATGGAGTCACAAGGTGATCATTGCCTCGATGAGGCCACAACGAGATTGTTGCTCGATGCTGCCACAACGGGGTTTTTGCCTTGATTAAACCATAAAGAAATTATTGCCTCGATGCAGCTACAACAAGGGGGTTGCCCCGATGAAGTCACAACGAGATTGTTGCCTCGATGCAGCCACAACGAGATTGCTTCCTCGATGTAGCCACAGCAAGATTGTTACCTCGATGGAGCGTCAAAAAACGGGTTGGCTAGATGCAGCCAGAACAAGATTTTTGCCTCGATGCAGCCACATCGAAGGGTTTGGCGTTATGTAGCCACAACGAGTGTTGCCACGATGCAACTAGAACAAGACTGTTGCTTCGATGCAGCCACAACTATATGGTTGCCTCCATGCATCCACGAGACTGCTGCCTCGATGCAGCCACAAAAAGATTGTTGCCTCGATGCACCCACAACGAGATTGTTGCCTCGATACAGCCACAACGAGATTGTTGGTTCGAAACAACCACAACGCGGTTAGTGCCTCGGAGCAGTCACAACGAGATTGTTGTCTCGATGCAACCGCAACGAGGGGGTTGGCTTGATGCAACCACAACGAGCTTGCTACTTCGATGCAGCCACAACGAAATTGTTGCCTCGATGCAGCCACAATAAAGGGGTTTACTTATTGCACCTACAACGACATTATTGCCTCGATGCAGTGACAGCGAGGGGGTTAGTTCCATGCAGCCACAACGACATTTTTACTTCGATGGTGCCACAAAGAACTTGTTGGCGAGATTCTTGCTTCGATGCATATACAACGAAGGGATTGGCTCGATGTAGCGACAACGAGATAGGTGCCTCGATGCAGCCAAAATGAGACTATTGCCTAGATGCAAGCACAACGAGATTGTTTCTTAGATGCAGCAAAAACTAGAGTTTTGGCTCAACGAGATTTTTGCCTTGATGTAGCCACAACGAGCATGCTGCCTCGATGCAGCTACAACGAGATTGTTTACTTGATGCAGCCACAACGAAGAGGTTGGCTGCCTCGATGTAGCCAGAAAAAGCTTACTGAGCGACAACGAGATTATTCCCTCGATGCAACCACATCCAGATGGTTGGGTTCGATGCAGCCACAACGAGATTGTTGCTTCGATGCATCCACAAAATGATTGTTGCCTTGATGCGGCCACAACGAGATTGCTGCCTCGATGTAAATACAACAAGGGTGTTGGCTCGATGCTGCCACAAAGAGAATGTTGCCTCGATGCAGCCACAATGAGGTGGTTGGCCCTCTGCAGCCACAACGAGATAGTTGCCTCGATGGAGCCTCAAAGAGGGTTTTGGATCGATGGAGCCACAATGAGATTATTGCCTCGATGCAGCCACAACGAGGGAGTTGCCTCGATACAGCCACACCAAGCTTGCTGCAACGATGTAGCAAGAACGACTGCTACATTGTTGCCTCGATGTAGCCACAACGAGAATGTTGCCTCGATGCAGCCAAAATGAGATTGTTGCCTCGATGCAGCAACAACGAGATTGTTGCCTCGATGTTGACTCAACGAGATTGTTGCTTCGATGGAGCCAAAATCAGATTGTTGCCTCGGTGCAACCACAATGAGAAAAACAATGAGGAAGAACTAAGGGCTCTATGCACCCAAAACGAGATGTTTGCCTTGATGCAGCCACAACGAGCATGCTGCCTTAATGCAGCCACAAGATTGTGGTCGATCGATGATCGATTCCTCGATGCACTCATACCGTAGAAGTTGGCTCGATGCACCCATAACTAGACTGTTGCCTCGTGGCAGCAACAATGAGCTTGTTGCCTCGCTGCAGCCACATCGAGGATGCTGCTTCGATCCAGACACAATGAGCGTGTTGTTTCGGTGTAACCATAAAGAGATTGTTGCCTTGATGCAGCCACAACGAGATTGTTCTATCGATACAGACACATCGAAGTGATTGGCTTGATGCATCCACGTCGAGAGTCCTGCTTCGATGCAACGACAACAAGGAGATTGGTTTTATACAGCCATAACGAAATTGATGTCTGCATGCAGCCACAACGAGCTCGCTGCCTCGATGTAGATACAACGAAATTGTTGCCTCGATTCATCCTCAACGAGATTGTTGCCTCGATATAGCCGCAACGAGGTTCTTGCGTCGACGCAGCCAGAACGAGGGGGTTGGCTCGATGCAGCCACAAAGAGATTGTTGTCTCGATTGAGCCAGAACTAGTTTACTGCCTCGATGCATCCAGAATGAGATTGTTGCCTCGGTGAGGCCACAATAAGACCATTTCCTCGGTGCAGCCACAACGAGATTGTTACCTCCATGCAGTCACAATGAGATGCGTCTAATTATAGACCTGTCAGCTTAACTTCAATTGTAGGTAAAATGTTAGAGTCAATAATAGCGAGGAACATTAGGGAACATTTAGACTAACATAACTTGATAATCAGTCACAGCATGGCTTCACGAAGGGGAAGCCTTGCCTGACAAACTTGTTAAGTTTTTACAGTAAGGTGTACGAGGCAGTAGATAATGGTGATAGTTATGATATCTTATATCTGGACTTTAGTAAAGCATTTGACAAGGTACCCCATCAAAGGCTCCTGAGAAAGGTTAGGGGCACACGGGATAGATGGGAAGGTTTTAGGCTGGATAGGGTCATGGCTTGGTAACAGGCGACAGAGAGTGGTAATAAACGGCTCGAAATCCGAGTGGGGTCATGTAATTAGTGGGGTGCCACAGGGATCAGTATTAGGGCCATTGTTATTTCTAATATATATCAATGACTTGGATAGTGGAATTAGTAGTGATGTTAGTAAATTTGCGGATGACACAAAGATAGGTAGATTAATTGGGTCAGAATCGGATGCCATCGCCTTGCAGGCAGACTTAGATAGAATGAATGAATGGACGGATAGATGCAATTTAATATCAATAAATGCAAAGTGCTTAGCGTAGGTAGAGGAAACCCACACAATAGGTACACATTAAACAGCCAAACTCTGGTAGGTACAGGGTACGAGAAAGATTTAGGAGTTATAGTTAGCTCTGAACTCTGTCTAGGGAAACAATGCATAGAAGCCAGAATATGGTACTAGGATTCATTTTTAGGAGTGTTAAAAATAGAAGGCCGGAAGTAATATTAAAGTTATACTTGGCGCTGGTCAGACCTCATCTAGACTACGCTGTGCAGTTCTGGTCCCCACATTACAGGAAAGATATAGGTCTATTAGAATCAGTGCAGAGGAGAATGACTAAAAGGATACAGGGGATGAGGAGTATTCCTTACGAGGCGAGGTTGAAGCTGTTAAATTTACATTCTCTAGAGAGACGTAGATTAAGAGGGGAACTGATAGAAATCTTTAAGTGGTATGAGGGTTATAACAAGGGAGATGTAAGCAAAATTCTTAGGGTCAGCCAGAGTAGAACAAGAAATAACGGGTTCAAGCTTTAAAAAATTTAGGTTTAGGAAGGAGATAGGAAAAAATTGGTTCTCAAATAGAGTGGTAGATGAGTGGAACGGACTCAGTAATCATGTAGTTAGTACTAGGACACTAGAGAGCTTTAAGAGAAGATTAGACAAGTTTATGGATGGGGATAACAGATGGAAATAGGTAGGTGTGTTTCATACAGGGACTGTCACGTGTAAGCCTGGTCGCTTCTTGCAGCTTCCCTTATTTCTTATGTTCTTATGTTCTTGCGAAGATGCAGCGTTGTTCATCTCTTTGTAGCTGCATTGAGACAACAATCTCGTTGTGGCTGCATCAATAGGCAACAATATTGTTGTAAGTGCATCAGACCAAAAATCTTGATGCAGCCACAACGAAATTGTTGCCTCGATGCAGCCACAACGAGGGTGCTGGCTCTATGGAGCCACAACGAGATTGGTGACAGAATGCAGCCACAAAGAGTTTGCTGCCTGAATGCAGCCACAACGAGATTGTTGTATCGATGCAGCCACAAAGAGGTTGTTACCTCAATGCAGCCACAAGGTGATCAATGCCTCGATGCAACCACAATGAGCCAATGATACACAGACAACGAGATTATTGCCTCGATGCAGCCTCATAAAAAAAAAAAAGGGGATGGCTTGATGCAGCCAGAACGAGATTTTTACCTCGATGCAGCCACAAAGAAGGGGCTGGCTGGATGTAGCCACAACGAGATTGTTACCTCGATACAGACACAACAAGATTGTTGCTTCCATGAAGCCACAAAGAGATTGTTGCCTCCATGCAGTCACAACGAACTTGCTGCCTCGATGTATCCAAAACGAGATTGTTGCCTCGATGAAGCCACAACGATATTGGTACCTAGATGCAGCTACAACGAGATTGATGCCTCCATGCAGCCACAACGAGGAGGTTGGCCTGATCCAGCCACAACGAGCTTGCTACCTCGATGTAGCCACAACGAGATTGTTGCTTCGATGTAGCCAAAGCGCAGAGGTTAGCTCGTTGCAGGTACAACGAGACTGTTGCATCAAAGCAGCCACAATGACATTGGTGCCTCGATGCTGCACCAACGAGACTGTTGACTCGATATAGTCATAATAAAGGTGTTGTCTTGTTGCAGCCACGACGAGATTGTTGCCTCGATGCAGCCATAACGAGGGGGTTAATTGTATCCTGGCACAACGAGATTTTTCCCTCGATGCAGCCACAACGAAGGGGTTTGCTCGATGTAGCGAGAACGAGATTGTTGCCTCGATTCAGCCACAACGAGATTGTTACCTCCATACAGCAAAAACTATGGGTTTGGCTCTATGCACCCACAACGAGATTTTTGCCTTGATGCAGCCACAACGAACATGCTGCCTCGATGTAGCCACAACGAGATTGTTTCCTCGATGCCGCCACAAGGAAGAGGTTCGCTCGATGCATCTAAAACTAGATTGTTGCCTCGATGCATCCACAACGAGATTGTTGCCTTGAGGCAGCTGCAACGAGCCTGCTGTCCCGATGTAGTCACAGCGAGGGGGTTGGCTTGAGATAGCCAGAACGAGAATGTTGTCTCAATACAGCCACAACAAGGTTGCTGCCTCGATGTAGCCATAACGATATTGTTGCCTCAATGCAGCCACAAGGAGGGGGTTGAATCGCTGCAGCCACAACGAGATAATAGCGTCGATGGTGCCACAAAGAGTGGGTTGGATCGATGTTGTTGCTTCGATGCAGTGAAAATGAGATTGTTGTTTTAATGCAGCAACAACGATATTGTTGCCTAGATGCAGGAAAATCGTGGTATTTGTTTTTTTGCACCCACAACGAGATTTTTGCCTTGATTCAGCCACAACGAGCATCATGCCTCGATGCAGCCACAACGCAATTGTTTCCACAACGAAGAGGTTGGCTTGATGCACACATAATTAAAATCTTGCCTCGATGCAGCCAGAACGAGCTTGCTGTCTCGATGCACCTAGAACGAGATTGTTGCCTCGATGCTCATCCAATGGGTTTGGCTCGATGTAGCCACAACGGGATTCTTACTTCGATGCAGCCACAACGAGATTGTTGCTTTGGTGCAACTACAACGATCTTGCTGCCTCGAAGTACCCATAGCGAGGTGGTTGGCTCAATGGAGACGAGAATGTTACCTCGATGCATCCTCAACAAGGTTGCTGTCTTGATGAAGCCACAACGATATTGTTGCCTCAATGCAGCCACAACGAGGGGGTTGTATCACTGCAGCCACAACGAGATAATAGCGTCGATAGAGCCACAAAGAGGGGGTTGGATCCATGCAGCCACAACGAGATTGTTGCCTTCATGAAGCCACAACGAGAGGGTTGGTTCGATGCAGCCACAACGAGATTGTTGCCTCGATGCAGCCATAACGAGCTTGCTTCCTCGATGTAACCACAACGAAGGGGTTGGTTCCATGGAGCCACAATGAGATTGTTGTTTCGATGCGGCCACAACGAAGGGGTTTGCTTGATGCATCCATAACGAGATTTGTGCCTCGATGCAGCCACAACAAGCTTGATGCATTGATGCAGCAACAACGAGATTGTTGCCTCGATGTATCCACAACGAGAATATTGCCTCGATGTAGTCAAAATGAGATTGTTGTCTCGATCCAGCAAAAACGAGGGGTTTCGATTTTTGCACCCACAACGAGGTTTTTGCCTTGATTCAGCCACAACGAGCATGCTGCCTCGATGCAGCCACAACGCGATTGTTTCCTCGATGTAGCCACAACAAAGAGATGCTCGGCTCGGTGCACCTATGACTAGATAGCTGCCTCGATGCAGCCAGAATGAGCTTGCTGCTTTAATGCAGCTACAACAAGATTGTTGCCTCGACGCACATCCAATGGGTTAGGCTCGATGCAGCCACAACGAGATTGTTGCTTCGATGCAGCCACATAGAGATTGTTGTCTTGATGCAGTTACAATGAGCTTGCATCAAGGCAACAATCCTATTGTGGGTGAATCGAGTCAACTATCCCATTGTGTCTGCATCGAGGCACCATTCTCTTTGTGGTTGCTTCAAGGCAACATTCTCGTCGTGGTTGCGTCGATCCAATCCCATTGTTGTTCCATCAAATCAACTTTCGTTGTGGATTTATCGTGCCAACCCCTTCTTTGGGGCTGCATCGAGGCATCAAGCTTGTTAGTAATGCAAGCTCGTTGTGGCCTCATCAAGAAAACCCCGTCGTCGTGACTGCACTGGGGGAACCGGGGAAGCCTGTTGTGGTTGAATCGAGGCAACAACCTCGTTTTGTCTCAATCGGGGCAACAATCTTGTTGTGTCTGTAAGGAGGGGATAATCTCTTTGTGGCTGCATTGAGGGACAAATGACGTTATTGCTGCATCGAGCCAAACCCCCTCTTTGTTGCTGCATCGACGCAACAGTCTCATTGTGGCTAGATCGAGCCAACCTCTTCGTTGTGGCTGCATCGAGACAACAATCTGGATTGGCTGCATCAAGACAAGAAGCTCGTTGTGGCTGCATCTAGCTAATAATCTCGTTGTGGTTATATCGAACCAAACCCATCGTTGTGGCTACATGGAGACAGCAAGCTCTATTTGTGACCAACTATCTGTTTGTGGCTGCATCAAACAAATCCTACCCCGCTGAAACTGCATAATGGTAATATTTTCTTTGTGGCTGTATCGAGGCAACACTATCATTGTGGCTGAATCTCGTTGTGGCTGAATCGAGGAAGGAAGCTCATTGTTGCGTGATCGCGGCACCAATGTCGTTGTGGCTGCATTGAGCCAACCCCTAGAATGTGGCTGCATAGAGCCAACAATCTCGTTGTGCCTGTATCTGTATCTAGGCAACCCCTTCGTTGTGGCTGCATCAGGGCAACATTCTTGTTGTGGCTGCATCGAGCCAACTCCTTCGTTGTTGTTGCATGAAGGCAACAATCTTGTGCGTTTGTATATCGAGATAGCAAGTTCGTTGTGGCTACATCAAAGCAACTATCTCGTTTTGGGTGCATCGAAACAACCCTTGTTGTGGATGCATCGAGTCAACCTCCTCGTTGCATCGAGGCAACATTCTCGTTGTGGTTGCATTGAGACAAATATGTCGTTGTGGCATCATCGTGGCAACAATCCCAGTGATGCTGTATCGAGGCACCAATCTCGTTTTGGTTGCATCGAGCCAACATTTTCGTTGTGGCTTTTTCGAGCCAGCCCTTTCGTTGTGGATGCATCGAGGGAGCAAACTCGTCGTTGTTGGGCTGGAGTCAACCCATGTTGTGGCTACATCGAGGCAACAATCTTGCAGTGGCTGCTTCGAGGCTGCAAGCACGTTTTGTCTGCATCGAGGCAACAATCTAATTCTGGCTGTATTGAGCCAACCTCTTCGTTGTGGCTGCATCGAAGCAACAGTCTCGTTTTGGCTGAATCGAGACAATAATCATTGTTGTGGCTCCATCGAGGCAGCAAGCTCGTTGTGGCTGCATCGAGGCAGCAGTGTCGTTGTGGCTGCATCGAGCCAACATCCTCGTTGTAGCTGCATCCAGGCATCAAACTCGTTGTGGCTGCATCGAGGCAACAATCTCTTTGTGGGTCCGTCGAGACAACACCTTCGTTTTGGCTGCATTGAGGCAATAATCTCGTTGTGGCTACATCGAGGAAACAATCTCGTCAAGGCTGAATTGTGCCAACCCTCTCGTTGTGTCTTCAATGTGTTTGTGGATGCATCAAAGCAGCAAGCTCGTTGTGGCTACATCGAGCAACCTCTTCGCTGTGGTTGTATTAAGGCATCAATCACGTTGTGGCTGCATCTAGGCAACCCCCTATTTGTGGCTTCACCGAGGAAGCAAGCTCGTTGTGGCTGCATCGAGGCAACAATCTCGTTGTGGCTGCATGTATCTAATCGCCTCGTTGTGGCTGCATATAGCCAACAATCTCATGGCATCATCGATCTAACCCCTTCGTCGTGGCTGCATTGAGGCAACAATCTCATTGTGGCTGCATCGATGCAGCAAGCGCGTTGTGTCTGCATCGACGTAACAATCTCGTAGTGGCTAAATCGAGCAAACCCCTTAATTGAGGCTGCAATGAGATAACAAGTTGTGAATACATCAAGGCAGCAAGATCGCTGTGTCTGCATCGAGACAACAATTGTTGTGGATGCTTGTTGTGACTGCGTGGAGGCAACAATCTCGTTGTGGCTGCATCGAGCCAACCCCCTTGTTTTGGCTGTATCGAGGCAACAATCTCGATGTGGCTATATCAAGAAAATAATCTCGTTGTGGCTTCAATGAGGTAACAATCTCGTTGTGGTTGCATCGAGGCAACAATCTGCATCGAGACAGCAAGCTCTTTGTGGCTGCATGGAGACATTAATCTCGTTTTGGCAGCATTGAAGCAACAATCTCGTTGTGGGTCCATAGAGATAACCCCTTTGTTGAGGCTAAATCTAGGCAACAATTTCATTGTGAAAGCATCGAGTCAACCCTCTCTTTTAGGCTACATCGAGAAAGCAAGCTCGTTGTGGGTACATCCAGTCAACAATCTCGTTGTGGCTGCATCGAGCCAACCCCCTCGTTTAGGCGTCATTGACGCAACAACCTTGTACCGGTTTAATTGATTCAAACCTTTTCGTTGTGGCTGCATCGTGGTAAGAATCTCTTTGTGGCTGCATCGAGGCAGCAAGGTCGCTGTGGGTGCATCGAGGCAACAATCTCGTTGTGGCTGTTTTGAGGCAGCAAGCATGTTGTAGTTGCATCGAGGCAAATATATCGTTGTGGCTGCATGGGGTCAATCCCCACGTTCTGGGGGCATCTAGGGAACGATCTTGTGGCTGGATCGAAGCAACAATCTCGTTGTGGCTGCATCAAAGTAACCCCCACGTTGTGACTGCCTCGAGGCAACAATGGCGATGTAGGTACATTAAGCCAACACCTTAAATGTGGCTGCATCGAGTCAATAATCTCGGTGTTGCTACATCGAGATAGCAGGCTCGTTGTGATTGTATCGAGGCAATATTCTCGTTGTGGCTTTATGGAAGAAATCCCCTAGTTGTGGCTGCATCGAAGTAACAATTTCGTTGTGCTTGAATCGTGACAATAATCTCGTTGTTACTGTTTCGTAGCAACAATCTCGTTGAGGCTGCATCGAATCAACAATATCGTTGTGGCTACATCGAAGCAACCGCTTTGTTGTTGCTGCATAGAGGCAACAATGTCGTTGTGCCTGCATCGAGACAGCAAGCTCGTTGTAAATGCATCCTGACAACAATCTCGTTGTGGCTGCATTGACTTAATCCCATCGAGGCAACAATCTCGTTATGGCTGCATGAAACCAACCTGCTCGTTGTTACAGCATCGAGGCAGCAAGCACGTTGTGGCTGCATGGATCCAATCTCTTCGTCGTGGCTGTATCGAAGCAACAATCTCGTTCGGTCTCCATCGAAGCAACATTTCATTGTCGCTGCATTGAGACAATCTCCTCGTCGTGGCTGGATCGTGGCAATAATCTAATTATAGTTGAATCGAGCAAACCGATTAGTTGCAAAAATCTCGTTGTGGCTGTATCGAGCCAATCTCCTCGATGTGGCTGCATTGATACAACAATCTAGCTCTGGCTGCTTCGATGCAACAACAGTGAACAACCTTGTTGTGGCTGCATTGAGGCAAGAATCTAGTTGTAGCTGCATCAAGGCATCAATTTCCATGTGGCTGGATGGAGGCAACAATCTCGTGACTTCAACGAGGCAACATTTTCTTTGTTGCTGCATCGAGGCAATCCCGTCATTATGGCTACAGTGAGGCATCAATCTCTGTGAGGCATCAATCTGTGGCTGCTTCGAAGCAGCAAGCTCGTTGTGTCTGCATCGAGGCACCATTCTTGCTGTGGCTGCTTAGAGGCAAGAATCTCGTCGAGTCTGCATCAATCCAACCCCATCGCTGTAGTATCAAAGGAACAATCTTGTTGTGGCTTCATCGCGCCAACCCTTTCGTTGTAGAGGCATCGGCAACTCGTAACTAAATTCAGGCAACAATCTTGTTTTGGCTGCATTGAACAAACACCTTCGTTGTGGCTGCATCTGGGCAGCAAGATCGTTGTGGCTGCATCAAGTTAAAAATCTCTTAGTGACTACATCAAGCAAAAGCACTCTTTGTGGCAGCATCGAGGCAAAAATGTAGGCACAACGAGATTTTTGCATCGATGCAGGCAAAACAAGTTTGGTACCTCCATGCAGTCACAACAAAGGATTATGCTCGATAGAGTAACAGCGAGATTAATGCCTCAATGCTCCCACAACGAGATTATTTCCTCAATGCAGCCACGACGAGATTGTTGCCTCGATGCAGCTACGACGAGATTGTTACCTCGATGAAGCCACGACGAGGTTGTTGCCTTGATGCAGGCACAACGAGACTGGTACCTCAATGCAGCAAAAACGAAGGGGTTGACTCGATAGAGCAACAACGAGGTTATTGCTTCAATGCTCCCACCAAGAGATTGTTGCCTCCATGCAGCCACAACGAGATTGTTGTTTCGATTCAGCCATAACGAGATTGTTGCCTCGATGCAGCCACAACGAGATTGTTGCTTCGATGCAGCCACAACGAGATTGTTGCTACGATCCAGGAACAACGAGACTGCTTCCTCGATGCAAGCAACACGAGATCGTTAACTCGATGCAGTCACAACTAGACTGGTACATCAATGCAACCACAACGAAGTGGTTGGCTCGATAGAGCAACAACGATTATTGCCACAATGATCTTGCAAAGAGATTGTTGCTTCGATGCAGCCACAACGAGATTGTTTCCTCGATGTAGTCACAACGAGATTGTTGCCTCAATGCAACCACGACGACATTGCTGCCTTGATGCAGCCATGACGAGATTCTTGCCTCGATGCACCCACGACGAGAATGTTACCTCAATGCAGCCACAACGAGATTGTGTCATCGATGAAGGCACAAAAAGTCTGGTACCTCCATGTAGCCACAACGATATTTTTCACTCAATGCAACCAATTAATGCCACGACTAGATTGCTGCCTCGATGCAGACTCGAGATTGTTCCCTTGATACAGCCACGACGAGATTGTTGCCTCGAAGCAGATACGACGAGACTGTTGCCTCCATGCATCCTCAAGAGAGTGTTGGCTCGATACACCAACATCGAGATTATTGCATCGATGCAATCAGGACGAGATTGTTTCCTCGATGCAACCACTGCGGGATTATTGCCTCGATGCAAACACGACGAGATTGTTGCTTCGATTCAGCCACGACGAGAATGTTGTCTCGATGAAGCCACGACAAGTTTGTTGCTTCGATTCAGCCACGACGAGAATGTTGTCTCGATGAAGCCACGACGAGATCCTTGCTTCAATGCAGCCACTCCCAAGGGATTTTATCAGGTATACATGCCAGGTATACCAGGAAAACATGCAGGATATGCCAGATAGTGAACAGGTGTTTAGAGCAGATGAGAATGAGAAGCTGGCAGATATTTCCATAACTAGGGAGATAGTGGAACAGGAGATAGATAGGCTAAAAAAGTTCAAGTCACCAGGACCTGATGAAATATATCCCAGAGAACTTAAGGAATGTAAAGAGATTATTAGTGAGCCGTTAGTTTCTGTCTTTAGGAAATCACTGGAGTCGGGTGAGGTACCAGTAATGTGGAGGCAGGCTAATGTAGTACCCATCTTTAAGAAAGGAGATAAAACTTTAGCGTCTAATTATAGACCTGTCAGCTTAACTTCAGTTGTAGGTAAAATGTTAGAGTCAATAATAGCGAGGAACATTAGGGAACATTTAGACAAACATAACTTGATAAATCAGTCACAGCATGGCTTCACGAAGGGGAAGTCTTGCCTGACAAACTTGTTAAGTTTTTACAGTAAGGTGTACGAGGCAGTAGATAATGGTGATAGTTATGATATCTTATATCTGGACTTTAGTAAAGCATTTGACAAGGTACCCCATCAAAGGCTCCTGAGAAAGGTTAGGGCACACGGGATAGATGGGAAGGTGTTAGACTGGATAGGGTCATGGCTTAGTGACAGGCGACAGAGAGTGGTAATAAACGGCTCAAAATCCGAGTGGGGTCATGTAATTAGTGGGGTGCCACAGGGATTAGTATTAGGGCCATTGTTATTTCTAATGTATATCAATGACTTTGATAGTGGAATTAGTAGTGATGTTAGTAAATTTGCGGATGACACAAAGATAGGTAGATTAATTATGTCAGAATCGGATGCCATCGCCTTGCAGGCAGACTTAGATAGAATGAATGAATGGACAGATAGATGGCAAATGGAATTTAATATCAATAAATGCAAAGTGCTTAGCGTAGGTAGAGGAAACCCACACAATAGGTACACATTAGACAACCAAACTCTGGTAGGTACAGGGTACGAGAAAGACTTAGGAGTTATAGTTAACTCTGAACTCCGTCTAGGGAAACAATGCATAGAAGCCAGAAACAAGGCAAATAGGGTACTAGGATTAATTTTTAGGAGTGTTAAAAGTAGAAGGCCAGAAGTAATATTAAAGTTATACTTGGCGCTGGTCAGACCTCATCTAGACTACGCGGTGCAATTCTGGTTCCCACATTACAGGAAAGATATAGGTCTATTAGAATCAGTACAGAGGAGAATGACTAAAAGGATACAGGGGATGAGGAGTATTCCATATGAGGCGAGGTTGAAGCTGTTAAATTTACATACTTTAGAGAGACGTAGGTTAAGAGGGGACCTGATAGAAGTCTTTAAGTGGTATGAGGGTTATAACAAGGGAGATGTAAACAAAATTCTTAGGATCAGCAACCAGGGTAGAACAAGAAATAACGGGTTCAAGCTTGAAAAATTTAGGTTTAGGAAGGAGATAGGAAAAAATTGGTTCTCAAATAGAGTGGAAGATGATTGGAACGGACTTAGTAATCATGTAGTTAGTGCTAGGACACTAGAGAACTCTAAGAGAAGATTACACAAGTTTATGGATGGGGATAGCAGATGGAAATAGGTAGGTGTGTTTCATACAGGGACTGCCACGTGTAAGCCTGCTCGCTTCTTGCAGCTTCCCTTATTTCTTATGTTCTTATGTTCACTACTATATTGTTGCCTCGATGTAGCCACGACGAAATTGTTTCATCGATGCAGCCACGAGAAGACTGTTGCTTCCATGCAGCCACGACGAGATTGTTGCGTCGATGCAGCTACCACAAGATTTTTGCATATTTGATGCCACAACGAGATTGTTGCCTCGATGCAATGTCAACGAGATTGTTGCCTCGATGCAGCCACAACGAGACTGTTGCCTGAGACTGACTGTTGCCCGAGACTGAGGCAGCCACGACGACATTGTTGCCTCCCACATTGAGATTTTTGCCTCGATGCAGCCACAACGAGATTGTTGTTTCGATGCAGCTACAACGAGATTGTTGCCTCGATGCAGCCACAACGAGATTGTTGCCTCGATGCAGCCACAGCGAGATTGCTCCCTCAGTGCTCCCACAACGAGACTGTTGCAAAGATGCAGCCACGACGAGGCTGTTGTCTCGTTGCTTCCACGACGAGATTGTTTGCATCCATGCAGCAATAATGAGATTGCTGCCTTGATGCAGGCACAACAAGATCTCTGCCTCGATGTAACCACAACGAGATTTTTGCCTCGATGTAGGCACAACAAGATTTTTGCATCGATGCAGGCAAAACAAGTCTGGTACCTCCATGCAGCCACAACAATGGGTTATGCTCGATAGAGCAACAACGAGATTATTGCCTCAGTGCTCCCAAAACGAGATTATTTCCTCAATGGAGCCACGACAAGATTGTTGCCTCGATGCAGCTACGACGAGATTGTTACCTCGATGAAGCCACGACGAGGTTGTTGCCTTGATGCAGGCACAACGTGACTGGTACCTCAATGCAGCAAAAACGAAAAGGTTGACTCGATAGAGCAAAAACGAGGTTATTGCTTCAATGCTCCCACAAAGAGATTCTTGCCTCGATGCAGCCACAACGAGATTGTTGTTTCGATTCAGCCATAACGAGATTGTTCCCTCGATGCAGCCACAACGAGATTGTTGTTTCGATGCAGCCACAACGAGATTGTTGCCCCGATGCAGGCACAACGAGATTGTTGCCACGATCCAGGCACGACGAGACTGCTTCCTCGATGCAGGCACCACGAGATCGTTAACTCGATGCAGTAACAACTAGACTGGTAAATCAATGCTCGATAGAGCAACAACGATTATTGCCACAATGAACTTGCAACGAAATTGTTGTGTCAATGCAGCTACGACGAGATTGTTGCATCAATGCAGCCACAATGAGATTATTGCATCGTTGCAGCCACAAAGATTATTGCCTCGATGCAGCCACGACGACTTTGTTGCCTTGATGCAGCCATGATGAGATATTTTCCACGATGTAGCCACGACGAGATTGTTCCCTCGATGTAGCCACAACGAGACTTGTCTCGTTACAGCCATGACGAGATTGTTGCCTCGATGCAGCCACGATGAGAGTGCTGCCTTGATGCAGGCACAATGAGATTTTTGCATTGATGTAGGCAACACAAGACTAGTACCTCCATACAGCCACAAAAAAGACTGTTGCTCGATAGAGAAACAATCAGATTATTGCCTCAATGCTCGCACAAAGAGATTGTAGACTCGATGCAGGCACGATGAGATTGTTGCCTCGATGCAGACACGAGAAAATTGTTACCTCGAGGAAGCCAAGACGAGATTGTTGCCTTGATGCATGCACAACGAGACTGGTACCTCAATGCAGCCACAACGAAGGGGTTGGCTCGATAGAGCAACGAAGAGGTTATTGCCTCAATGCTCCTACAACGAGATTGTTGCCTCGATGCAGTCACAACGAGATTGTTGATTCGACGCAGTTACAACGAGATTGTTGTCTCGATGCATGCCAGCGACGACTAGGTTGTTGCTTCGATGTAGCCACGACGAGATTGTTGCCTTGATCCAGCCACGACGAAATTGTTACCTCGATGCAGTCACGACGAGATTATTGCCTAGATGCATGCACAACGAGATTGGTACCTAAATGTACCCACAATGAAGTGGTTGGCTCGAAAAAACAACAACGATTTTATTGCCTCAATGATCCCACAACGAGATTGTTGACTCGATGCAGCCACAAAGAGATTGTTACCTCGATGAATTCACGAGGAGATTGTTGCCTCAATGCAGCCACGACGAGATTATTGCCTCGATGCAGCAGCGACGAGATTGTTGCCTCAATCCAGCCACGAAGAGATTGTTTCCTCGATACAGCCACGACAAGATTGTTGCCTCGATGCAGCCACAACGAGATTATTGCATTGATGCAGCCACGACGAGATTGTTGCCTCGATGTAGCCACAACGAGATTGTTGCCTCGATGCAGTCACGACGAGATTGTTGTCTCTGTGCAGCCACGACGAGATTATTGCATCGATGCAGCTACTACAAGATTGTTGCATCGATGCAGCCACAACGAGATTGTTGTCTCGATGCAGCCACAACGTTATATGGTTGCCTCGATGTAGCCAACACGTCATTGTTGCCTTGATGAAGCCATGGCGAGATTCTTGCCTCCATGTAGGCACGACAAGATTGTTGCCTCGATGCAGCCACGAAAAGATTGTTGCATCGATGCAGGCACAAAAAGACTGGTACTTCCATGCGGCCAATACGAGGTTTTTGACTCAGTGCAGCCAAACAAGATTGTTAACTTGATGAAGCCGTGACGAGAGTGTTGCTTAGATGCTGCCACTACTAACTTGCTGCTTCGATGCAGCCTCGACGAGATTGTTCCCTTGTTGCTTCGAGATGGGGCACTACGAGACTGGTACGTCCATGCAGCCTCAACAAATTGGTTGGCTCGATAAACCAAAATCGAGATTATTGCATCGATATAGCCAGGACGAGATTGTTGCCTCGATGCAGCCACGACGAGATTGTTGCCTAGATGCAGACACGACGAGATTGTTGCCTCGATGCAGCAACAAAGAGATTGTTGCCTCGATGTAGCCACAAAGAGATTGTTGCGTCGATGCAGTCACAAGATTGTTGCTTCGATGCAGCCACAGTAAGATTATAGCATCGATGCAGCCACAAAGAGATTGTTGCTTCGTTGCAGACACAACGAGATTGTTGCCTCGATGCAATCACAATGAGATTGTTGCCTCGATGCAGCCACGACGAGTTTATTTTCTTGATGCAGCCACGACGAGATTGTTGCTTCGATGCAGCCACGACGAGATTGTTGCCTCAATGCACCCACAACGATATTGTTGCCTCGATGCAGCCACGACGAGATTGTTGCCTCGATGCAGCCATTACGAGATTGTTGTTTCAATGCAGCCACGACGAGATTGTTGCCTTGATGCAGCCACAACGAAATTGTTGACTTCATGCAGCTTCGACGAGATTGTTGCGTCGATGCAGTCACAACGAGAATGTTGCATCGATGCAGCCACAACGAGATTTTTGCCTCGATGCAGCCACGACGACATTGTTGCCTGTATGCAGCTTCGACGAGATTGTTACCTCGATGCAGCCACAACGAGATTGTTGCCTCTCTTCAGCCACAACCAGATTGCTGCCTAAATGCTCCCAAAACGAGATTGTTGCCTCGATGCAGATACGACGAGACTGTTGTCTTGTTGCAACCACGACGAAATTGATACATCGATGCAACCACGATGAGATTGCTGCCTCGATGTAGGCAAAACGAGATTTTTTCCTCGATGCGGGCACAACGAGATTTTTTAATCGATGCAGGCACAACAAAACTGGTACCTCAATGCAGCCACAACGAATGTGTTTGCTCGATAGATCAATAACGAGATTATTGCCTTAATGCTCCCACAACGACATTGTTACCTCGATGAAGCCACGACGAGATTCTTGCAACGATGCAGCCACGACAAGATTGTTATCTCGATGAAGCCACAAAGAGATTGTTCCCTTGATGCAGGCAAAACAAGACTGGTACTATTATGCAGCCACAACGAAGGGGTTGGCTCGATAGAGCAACAACGAGGTTATTGCCTTAATGCACCAACAACGAAATTGTTGCCTAAATGTAGCCTCAACGAGATTGTTCTTTCGAAGCAGCCACAACGAGATTGTTGCCTCGATACAGCCACGAAGAGATTGTTGCCTCGATGCAGCCACGACGAGATTGTAACCTCGATGCAGCAACGACGAGATTGTTGCTTCATTGTAGCCACGACGAGATTGTTGCCTCGATATAGCCACGACGAGATTATTATTTCGATGAAGCCACGACGACAATTCTGCCTCGATGCAGGCACGACGAAATTGCTGCCTCGAAGCAGGCATGACGAGACTATTGCCTACATGCATGCACAACAAGATTGGGACCTCAATGCAGCCATAACAAAGGAGTTGGCTCGATAGAGAAACAATGAGATTATTGCATCAATGCTCCCACGAAGAGATTGTTGTCTCGATGCAGACGCGACGAGATTGTTACCTCTATGCAGCAACGACGAAATTGTTGCTTCGATGAAGCCACGACGAGATTGTTGTCTCGTTACAGCTACAACGTTATTGTTAAGTCGATGAAGCCACGGCAAAATTACTGCCTCAATGCAAGAACAACGAGTTTGCTGCCTCGGTGTAGGTACGACGAGATTGCTGCCTCAGTGCAGGCACGACGAGATTAGTGCCTCGATGTAATTACAAGGAGATACCTCAATTCACCCACAACGGAGTTGGCTCGATAGAGCAACAACGATATTATTGTCTCAAAGCTCCTACAACAAGATTGTTGCCTAGATGCAGCCACAACGAGATTGTTGCCTCGATGCAGCCACGATGAGATTGTTGCTTCGATGCAGCCACGACGAGATTGTTACCTCGATGCAGCCACATTGAGATTGTTGCCTAAATGGAGGCACGAAGAGGATGTTGCCTCGATACAGCTACGACGAGATTGTTGTCTCGATGCAGCCACGACGACATATTTGCCTTGATGTAGCAATGAAGAGATTCTTGCCTCACTGCAGCCACGACGAGATTGTTCCCTCGATGCAGCCACAACGAGATTTTTGCATCGATGCAGCCACATCGAGATTGTTCCGTCGATGCAGCCACGGCGAGATTTCTGCCTCAATTCTCCCACAACGAGATTGTTCCCTCGATGCATCCACGACGAGACTGTTGACTCGTTGCAACCACGAGGAAATTGTTGCCTTGATGCAGCCACGATGAGATTGCTGCCTTGATGCAGGCACAACGAGATTGATGCCTCGAAGCAGGCACAAAAAGATTTTCGCCTCGATGCAGGCACAAAGAGATTTTTACATCGATGCAAGCACAAGAAGACTAGTACCTCCATGCAGCCACAACGAGATTTTTGCCTCGATGCAACCAAACGAGATTATTACCTCGATGCAGCCACGACAAGACTGTTGCCTCGATGGAGCCACGACTAGATTGCTGTCTCATTGCAGCTTCGACGAGATTGTTGCCTCGAAGCAGGCACGACGAGACTGGTACTTCGATGTATCTCGAGAAGGGTTGCCTCGATGCAGCAACAAAGAGATATTGCCTCGATGTAGCCACTACGAGAATTGTTGCCTCGATGCAGCCACGACGATATTGTTTCGTCGATGAATCCACGACAAGATTGTTGCCTCGATGCAGCCACGAAAAGATTGTTGCCTTGATAAAGCCACGAAGTGATTGTTGCCTTGATTTAGCCACAACGTGATTGTTATTTCGATGCAACCACAACGAGATATTTGTCTCGATGCAGCCACAACGAGATTGTTGCCTCGATGCAGCCACAAAGAGATTGCTGCCTCAGTGCTCCCACAAAGATATTCTTGCATCGATTTAGCCACGACGAGACAGTTGTTTCGTTGCAGCGACGACGAAACTGTTGCTTCGATGCAGCCACAATGAGATTGCTTCCTTGATGCAGGCATTAACGAGATTTCTGTTTCGATGCAGGCACAACGAGATTTTTGCCTCGATGCAGGCACAACGAGATTTTTGCATCGATACAGACAAAACAAGACTGGTACATCCATGCAACCAGAACGAAGAGTTATGCTTGATAGACCATACTACCATACGTGGCATAGAGCCACGACGAGATTCTTGCCTCGATGCAGCCACGACGCCATTGTTGTTTTGATGCAGCCATGACAAGATTGTTGCCTCGATGCAGCCACGACTAGATTGTTGCCTGGATGCAGCCAAAACGAGATTGTTGCCTCGATGAAGCCACAACGAGATTGTTGCATCGATGCAGCCACAAGGAGATTGTTACCTTAATGTTTCCACAACGAGATTGTTCCCTCATTGCAGACACAATGAGACTGTTGTCTCGTTGTAGCCAAGACGAGATTGTTGCCTCGATGCAGCCACAAGATTGCTGCCATAAAGCAGGCACAAAGAGATTGTTGCTTCGATGCAGCCACGACGACGTTGTTGCCTCGATGCAGCCACGACGACATTATAACCTCGATGCAGTAACGACGAGATTGTTGCCTCGATACAGCCGCGACAAGATTGTTGCCTCAATGCAGCCAGGACAAGATTAATGCCTCGATTCAGGCAACGACGAGACGACGAGATTGTTGCCTCGATGCAGCCACGAAGAGACTGTTGCCTCTATGTAGTCACGACAAGATTGTTGCCTTAATGCAGCCACAACTTGATTGCCGCGATGATGCCACAACGAGATTGTTGCTCCGATGCAGCCACAACGAGATTTTTGCCTCAATGTAGCGAAACGAGATTGTTGTCTCGATGTAGCCACGACTACATTGTTGCCTCGATGGAAGCGCAACGAGATTGTGGCCTCGATGGAACCAGAACTATATTGTGGCATCGATTTCGGTTGACGACCCTAATTGTCTTGATACCCCCCTCAACTTTTTCTTCATTCATTTTTCTTCATTTCTTCACTTCTGCAACATTCACGGTCTAAGATCTAATTTTCAATCTGTAGAACACCACCTCTCCTCTTCTAAACCTCATCTTCTTTTCCTCACTGAAATTCAGATGTCTGAGGCAACTAACAGTAGCCCCTTTTCTGTTCCCTCCTACTTTCTCTATCCTCCTTTTCGATCCAAAGCTGGATGCTGCGTTTATGTGCGCAATGACTTAACCTGCTCTCGTGCCCACGCTCTTGAATCTTCCATCTGGCTACGACTACAGAGTCACTCTCATACTAAATTTATTTGTGCTGTATACCTCTCACCTAACTCCTCTGACTATAAGAAATTCTTTGACTACTTAACTTCCAAAGTGGAGCACATTCTGACCCTCTTCCCTTTTGCAGAAATCTCCATTCTTGGAGACTTCAATGTTCACCACCAGCTTTGGCTTTCCTCTCCTTTCACTGACCATCCTGGTGAACTAGCCTACAACTTTGCTATCCTTCATGACCTAGAGCAATTGGTGCAACACCCTAATCGTATTCCTGACCGTCTTTGAGATACGCTCAACATTCTTGACCTTTTCCTGACCTCTAATCCTTCTGCTTCTGCTGTCATCCTTTCTTCTCCGTTGGGCTCCTCCGATCACAATCTCATATCTGTATCTTGTCCTATCACTCCAATCCCTCCTCAGCATCTCTCTAAGCGAAGGTGCCTCTGGCATTTTGCCTCTGGTAGTTGGGGGGGACCTAAGAAGGTATTTTGTTGATTTTCCTTGGAATGACTACTGCTTCCGTGTCAGAGACCCGTGTTTGTGTTCTGAGCGCATAACAGAGGTGATAGTGTCTGGCATGGAGGCGTACATTCCTCACTCTTTTTCTCGTCCTAAACCTTCTAAACCTTGGTTTAACACAGCTTGTTCTCGTGCTATACATGATAGAGAGGTGGCCCACAAAGGGTACTTAAGCGTTCCATCACCAGAATCTCATGCATTTTATATTTCTGCCCGGAACCATGCCAAGTGTATTCTCCAACTATCCAAAAACTCCTTCATTAACAGAATATGTGAAAACCTTGCAAGATCTAACTCCCCTCGTGATTTCTGGCATCTAGCCAAAAATATCTCCAATAACTTTGCTTCTTCATCTTTCCCTCCTCTATTTCAACGAGATGGCACCACTGCTATCACATCTATTTCTAAAGCTGAACTCTTCGCTCAAACCTTTGCTAAAAACTCTACCTTAGACGATTCTGGGCTTCTCCCTCCCTCTCCTCCACCCTCTGACTACTTCATGCCACGTTTTAAAGTTCTTCGCAATGATGTTTTCCATGCCCTCGCTGGCCTAAACCCTCGGAAGGCTTATGGACCTTATGGGGACCCTCCTATTGTTCTCCGAAACTGTGCCTCCGTGCTTGTACCTTGCCTAGTCAAACTCTTTCAGCTCTGTCTGTCAACATCTACCTTTCCTTCTTGCTGGAAGTTTGCCTACATTCAACCTGCTCCTAAAAAGGGTGACCGTTCTAATCCCTCAAACTACCGTCCTATTGCTTTAATTTCCTGCTTACCTAAAGTTTTTGAAACTATCCTCAACAGGAAGATTCTTAAACATCTATCACTTCACAACCTTCTATCTGATCGCCAGTATGGGTTCCGTCAAGGCCACTCTACTGGTGATCTTCTGGCTTTCCTTACTGAGTCTTGGTCATCCTCTTTTAGAGATTTTGGTGAAATTTTTGCTGTTGCCTTGGACATATCAAAAGCTTTCGATAGAGTCTGGCACAAAGCTTTGATTTCCAAACTACCCTCCTACGGTTTCTATCCTTCTCTTTGTAACTTCATCTCAAGTTTCCTTTCTGACCGTTCTGTTGCTGCTGTGGTAGACGGTCACTGTTCTTCTCCTAAATATATTAACAGTGGTGTTCCTCAGGGTTTCGTCCTGTCACCCACTCTCTTCTTATTATTTATTAATGATCTTCTAAACCAAACTTTTTGTCCTATCCACTCCTATGCTGATGATACCACCCTGCACTTTTCCATGTCTTTTTTATAGACGTCCAACTCTTCAGGAGGTATACATATCACGCAGGGAAGCCACAGAACGCTTGACTTCTGATCTTTCTAAAATTTCTGATTGGGGTAGAGCAAACTTGGTATTGTTCAATGCACCAAAAACTTAATTCCTCCATCTATCAACTCGACACAAACATCCAGACAACTATCCCTTCTTCTTCAATGACACTCAACTGTCCCCCTCTTCTACACTGAACATCCTCGGTCTGTCCTTTACTTATAATCTGAACTGGAAACTTCACATCTCATCTCTAGCTAAAACAGCTTCTATGAGACGTTCTGAGACGTCTCCGCCAGTTTTTCTCACCCCCTCAGCTGCTAACTCTGTACAAGGGATTAATCCGTCCATGTATGGAGTATGCTTCACATGTCTGGGGGGGGTTCCACTCATACTGCTCTTCTAGACAGAGTGGAATTGAAAGCTTTTCGCCTCATCAACTCCTCTCCTCTAACTGACTGTCACCATTCTCTCTCTCACCGGCCCAATGTTGCATAGCTAGCTGTCTTCTACCGCTATTTTCATGCTAACTGCTCTTCTGATCTTGCTAAATGCAAGCCTCCCCTCCTTCCGTGGCCTCGCTGCATAAGATTTTCTTCTTTCTCTCACCCCTATTCTTTCCACCTCTCTAATGCAAGAGTTAACCAGTATTCACAATCATTCATTCCTTTCTCTGGTAAACTCTGGAACTCCCTGCCTGCTTCTGTATTTCCACCTTCCTATGAATTTAATTCCTTCAAGAGAGAGGTTTCAAGACACTTATTCATCAATTTTTGACCAGTGCTTTGACCCTTTTATGGGACGGGCATTTCAGTGGGCATACTCTCAATGCTTCTACAACGAGATTGTTACCTCTATGCAGGCACGACAAGATTGTTGTCTTGACGCAGCCACGACAAGATTGTTGCTTCGATGCATCCACAACGATATTGTTGCCTAGATGCAGCCACTAAAAGATTGTTGGCTCGATGTATCAACAACGAGATTTGTGCACACATCAAACCACAACGAATGTGTTACCTCGATGCAGCCACAACGAGAAGGTGGCCTCGATGCAGCCACAAGGATATTGTGGCCTCGATGCAGCCACAACGACATTGTGGCCTCGATGCACTTAGAACGACATTTTGGCCTTGATGCAGCCACAACAAGATTGTGGCTTCGATGCAGCCACAACGAGATTTTGGCCTCGATGGAGCAACATTGTGATTTTGGCCTCCATGATGCCACAACGAGATTGTGGCTTCCATGCTGCCACAATGAGATTCTGGCCTCGATAAAGTCGGAACGAGATTGTGGCATCGATGCAGCCACAACGAGATTATGGTCTCGATGTAGTAGTCACGACGAGATTGTTGTATGCATGCAGCCGCGACGATATTGTTGCATCGATGAAGCCACAACAAGATTGTTGCCTCGATGTAGCTAAAACGAGATTTTTGCCTCAATGCAGCCATTACGACATTGTTGCCTTTATGCAGTCAAGACAATATTGTTACATTGATGCAACCATGACGAGATTGTTCCCTAAATGCAGCCACAAAGAGATTATTGCATCGATGCAGCCACGATGAGATTGTTCCCTCGATGCAGCGACGACGACTAGATGCAACCTCGACAAGATTGTTGCCTCGATGCATGCACGACGAGACTGGTACCTCCATGCAGCCACAACAAAATGGTTGGCTGGGTATAGCAACAACGAGATTATTGCCTCACAACAACGACGAGATTGTTGCCTCGATGCAGTCACGACGAGACTGTTGACTCTATGCAGCCACGACGAGGGTGTTGCATCGATGCAGCCACGACGAGATTGTTGCCTCGATGCAGCCACAACGACATTGTTGCTTCCAAGCAGCCACAACGACATTGTTGCCTCGATGCAGGCACAAAGAGATCGTTGCATCGATGCAGACACAAAGTGATTGTTGCCTCGATGCAAGCACGACAAAATTACTGCATCGATGCAGACACCAAGAGATTGTTGCTCGATGTACGCACAATGAGACTGTACCTCAATGCAGCCACAAGGAAGGGACTGGCTCGATGGAGGAGGAACAAGATTATTGCCATAATGATCTTGCAACGAGATTGTTGCATCAATGCAGCCAGAGATTGTTGCCTCGATGCAGTTACGACGAAATTTTTGCATTCATGCAGCCACGACGTAATTGTTGCTTTGATGCAGCCCACGACGAAAATTTTTCCCTTTTGCATCAACGATGAGATTATTGCTTCGATGCAGCCACGATGAGATTATTGCCTCTATGCAGCCACGACAAGATTAATGCCTCGAAGCAGCGTACACGTGATTGTTGCCTCCATTCAGCCACGACGAGATTGTTGCCTCGATGCAGCCAAGGCGAGATTGTTGCCTCTATGCAACCACGATAAGATTGCTTCCTCGTTGCAGCCGCGACGAATATGCTGCCTTGATGCAGTCACGACGAGATTGTTGCCTCGATTCAGGCACGACGAGACTGTTACTTCCATGCAGTAACAACAAACGGGTGTCTCAACAGAGCAACAACGAGATTATTGCAGCTATGCTGCCACAATGAGATTGTTGCCTCGATGCAGCCACAACGAGATTTTTGCGTCGATGCAGCGAAACGAGATTGTTAACTCGATGCAGCCACGACGAGATTGTTGCCTCGATGCATCCAGAACTAGATTGTTGCCTCGATGCAGGCGCAACGAGATTGTGGCCTCGATGGAGCCAAAACTACATTGTGGCATCGATGCAGCCACAAAGACATTGTGGCTTCGATGCAGCCACAACGAGATTGTGGCCTATATGCAGTTACAACGAGATTGTGGCCTCGTTGCACCCACAACGAGATTGTGGCCTTAATGCTGCTACAACGATATTATGGCCTCCATGCTGCCACAAAGAGATTGTAGCCTCCTTCTTGCCACAATGAGATTGTAGCCTCGATGCAGCCGCAACGATATTGTGGCCTCAATGCAGCAACAAAGTGATTTTGGCCTCCATGATGCCACAACGAGATTATGGCTTCCATGCTGCCACAATGAGATTGTGACCTCGATGCAGCCAGAACGAGATTGTGGCCTCGATGCAGCCACAACGAGATTATGGTCTCGATGCAGCCACGACGAGATTGTTGTATCCATGCAGCTACGACGAGACTGTTGCATCGACGAGATTTTTGCCTTGATGCAGTCAAAAAGAGATTGTTGCCTCAATGAAGCCTTTACGACATTGTTACTTTTATGCAGCCATGACAATATTGTTGCGTCAATGCATCGATGCAACCACGACGAGATTGTTGCCTAAATGCAGCCACAACGATATTATTGCCTCAATGCTCAATGCTACATCGATGTACGAATATGTTGCCTCGATGCAGCCACGGCGAGATTGTTGCCTTGATGCAGGCACGAGACTGGTACCTCCATGCAGTAACAACGAATGGGTTGCCTTGACAGAACAACAACGAGATTATTGCCACGATGCTGCCACAACGAGATTTTTGCCTCGATGCATTGTTAACTCGATTGTTAACTCGATGCAGCCACGACGAGATTGTCGTCTCCATGCAGCCAGAACTAAATTTTGGCATCGATGCAGCCACAACGAGATTGTGGTCTATAAAAAGTTAAAACGAGATTGTGGCGTCGTTGCACCCACAACGAGATTGTGGCCTTGATGCTGCTACAACGAGATTATGGCCACCATGCTGCCACAAAGAGATTGTGGCCTCCTTGGTGCCACAATGAGATTGTAGCCTCGATGCTGCCATAACGAGATTGTGGCCTTGATGCAGCCACAACGAGATTCTTGCCTCGATTCAGCCACGACGAGATTGTGGCCTCGATTCAGCCACGGCGAGATTTTGGCCTCGATGCAGCCACTATGATATTGTTGCCTCGACGCAGCCACGAAAAGATTGTTGCCTCGATGTACACTCGTCGAAATTGCAGTCTCGATGCAGGCACAACGAGATTGTTGCGACGATGCAGGCATAACGAGATTGTTGCCTCAATGCAGGCACAACTGGTACATCCATGGAGCCACAACGAAGGGGTTGGCTCGATAGAGCAACAACTTGATTATTGCCTTGATGCAGCCACGACTAGATTGTTTCCTCGATGCAGTCCAGACGAGATTCTTGCCTCGATGCCGCGATGACGACATTGTTGCAATGATGCAGTCATAACGAGATTGTTGCCTCGATGCAGCCACGACGAGATTGTTGCATCGATGCAGCCACAAAGAGATTGTTGCCTCCATGCAGCCACAACGATAGTGTTGCCTCGATCCAGCCACAACGAAGGGGTATGCTCGATAGATCAACAACGAGATTATTGCCTCAGTGCTCCCACAACGAGATTGTTGCCTAGGTGCTGCCACAACGAGATTGTTCTTTCGATGCAGTCACAACGAGATTATTGCCTCGATGAATCCACGATGAGATTGTTGCCTCGATGCAGCGACGACGAGATTGTTGTCTCGATGCAGCCTCGACGAGATTGTTGCCTCAATGCAGTTACGACGAGATTGTTGCCTAGATGCAGGCACGACTTCTTCTACAGCTTCTATACAGCTACAACGAGATTGTTACCTCGATGAAGCCCCGACGACATTGCTGCCTCGATACAATCACAACAAAATTGCTGTCTCGATGCAGGCAGGACGAGATTATTGTCTCGATGCATGCACAACGAGACTGGTACCTCAATGCAGCCACAATGAAGGGGTTGGCTCGATATAGCAACAAAGAGATTATTGCCTCAATGCTCCCACAACAAGGTTGTTGCCTCGATGCAGCCACAACGAGATTGTTGCATCGATTCAGCCACGACGAGATTGTTGCCTCGATGCAACAACAGCGGGATATTTGCCTCCATGCATCCACGACGAGATTATTGAATCCATACAGCCACGACAAGATTGTTGCTTCGATGCAGCCACGACTAGATTCTTTCCTCTATGCAGCTACGACAAGATTGTTGCCTCGATGCAGCCACGACGAGATTTTTGCCTCGATGCAGCCTCGACGAGATTGTTTCCTAGATGCAGCCTCGACGACATTTTTGCCTAGATGAAGCCTGCATGAAATATTTGCCTCGTTGCAGGCACGACGACACTGGTACCTCCATGAAGCCACAAAAAAAAATGGTTGGCTTGATATAGCAACATCGATATGCCTCGTTTGCCTCGTTGTTGCCTTGAAGCAGCCACGATGAGATTGTAGCCTCTATGCAGCCACGACGAGATTGTTGCCTATAAGCAGCCACAACAAGATTGTTGCTTCGATGCAGCTACAACGAGATTGTTTCCTCGATGCAAAATCAACGAGATTGTTGCCTCGATGCAGCCACAAGAAGATTGTTGCCTCGAAATAGGCACAACGAGACTGTTGCCTCGATGCAGGCACAACGAGATTGTTGTCTCGATTCAGGCACGACGAGATTGCTACCTTGATGCAGGCACCACGTGATTCTTGCCTCGTGGTACCTCAATGCACCCACAAAGAAAGGGTTGGCTCGATAGACCAGCAACGAGATTATTGCCACAATGCTCTTGCAACGAGATTGTTGCCTCGATGCAGCTACAAGATTGTTGCCTCGATACTATTACGACATGATTGTTGCCTTGATGCAGCCACGACGAAATTGTTTCCCCGATGCAGCCACGACGAGATAGTTGCCTAGATGCAGCCACGACGAGATTGGTGCCTCAATGCAGCCACGATAAAAATTATTGCCTCGATGCAGCCACGAAAAGATTGTTGCCTCAATGCAGCCACGACAAGATTAATGCCTAGATGCAGTAAAGAAGAGATTGTTGCCAATCAATTCAGCCACTACGAGATGGTTACCTCGATGCAGCCATGACGAGATTTTTACCTCTATGCAGCCACGACAAGCATGTTACCTTAATGTAGCTAAGACTAGATTGTTGCCTCGATACAGCCACGACGAGATTGTTGTCTCGATGCAGGCACGACGAGACTGCTACCTCCATGCAGTAACAACGAACGGGTTACCTCGACAGAGCAACAACGAAATTATTGCCGCGATGCTGCAACAACGAGCTTGTTGCCTCGATGCAGCCACTCCGTGATTTTTGCCTCGATATAGCGAAACGAGATTGTTAACTCGATGCAGCCACGACGAGATTGTTGCCTCGATGCAGCCACAACTTGATTGTTGCTTCGATGCAGGTGCAACGAGATTGTGGCCTCGATGCAAACAGAACTACATTGTGGCATCGATGCAGCCACAAAGAGATTGTGACCTCGATGCACACACAACGAGATTGTTGCATCGATGCAGCCACTAAGAGATTGTTGCCACCATGTAGCCACGACGAGATTGCTGTCTCGATGCAGGCATAACGAGAGTGTTGCCTCGATGCAGGCATAACGAGACTGTTGCTTTGATGCAGGCACAACGAAACTGGTACCTAAATGCAGCCACAACAAAGGGGTTTATTGCATCGATGCAGCCACGACGAAATTGTTGCCTCGATGCAGCCACGACGACATAATTGTTTTGATGCAGTCATGACGAGATTGTTTCCTCGATGCAGCCACGAAAAGATTGTTTCCTCGATGCAGCCACAACGAGATCGTTGCAGCTAGAAGATGTAGCCTCGATGCAGCCAGAATAAGATTCTTGCCTCGATGTAGCCACAACAAAATTGTTGCCTCAATGCTCCCACAACGAGATTGTTGCCTCGTTGGAGCAACGATGAGATTGTTGCCTCGATGCAGCCACGACGAGATTGCTGCTTGATGCGGGCACAACAAGATTGTTGCCTTGATGCAGGCACAACTAGATTGTTGGTTCGATGCAGGCCCAACGAAATTTTTGCATCCATGCATGAACAACGACCGGTACCTCCATGGAACCACAACTAAGGGGTATGCTCGATAGAGCAAGAGCAAGATTGTTGCTTCGATGCAGCCACAACGAGACTGATCTCTCGTTTTAGCCACGACAAAATTGTTGCCTCGATGCCGCAACGACGAGATTGCTGCCTTGATGCAGGCACAACGAGATTGCTGCCTTGATGGAGGCACAACGAGATTGTTGCCTCGATGCAGGCACAACGACATTTTTACATCGATCCAGGCAACAAGAAGACTGGTACCTCCATGTAGCCACAACGAAGGGGTATGCTCAATAGAGCAACAACGAGATTATTGCCTCAATGATCCAACAACTAGATTGTTGCCTCTATGCAGCCACGACGAGATTGTTGCCTCGATTCAGCCACGAGGAGATTGTTACCTCAATGAAGCCACAACGTAGGTGTTGGATCGATAGAGCAACAACAAGATTATTGCCTCATTGCTCCCAGAACGAGATTGTTCCCTCAATGCAGCCACAATGAGATTGTTGCCTCGATGCAGTCACGACGAGATTGTTGCCCCGATACAGCCACCACGAGATTGTTGTCTCGATGCAGCCACGAAAAGATTGTTGACTCGATGCAGTCACGACGAGATTGTTGCCCCGATACAGCCACGACGAGATTGTTGTCTCGATGCAGCCACGAAAAGATTGTTGACTCGATGCAGTGAGGACGAGATTGTTGCCTTGATGCAGCCACGACGAGATTTTTGTCTCGATACAGCCACGAGGAGATTGTTATCTCGATGAAGCCTTGAGGACCATGCAGGCACGACGAGATTATTGCCTCGATGCATGCACAATGAGACTGGTACCTGAATGCAGCCACAACGAAGGGGTTGGCTCGATAGAGCAACAGTGAGATTATTGCCTCAATGCTTCCACAAGGATATTTTTGCCTTGATGCAGCCATAACGAGATTGTTGCCTTGATGCAGCCACGACGAGATTGTTGCCTCGATGCAACCACGGCTAGATTGTTCCCTCGATACAGCCACGACGAGATTGTTGCATCGATGCAACCACGACGAGATTGTTGCCTCGATGCAGCCGCGACGAGATTGTTTCCTTGATGCAGCCACGACAAGATTGTTGCCTCGATGCAGCAACGACGAGATTGTTGCTTCAATGCAGCTACGACGAGATTGTTGCCAAGATGCAGCCACGACGAGATTTTTCTTTCGCTGCAGCCACGACAACATTATTGCCTTGATGCAGCCACAATGAGATTGTTGCTTCGATGCAGCCATGACGAGATCTTTGCCTTGATGCAGCATCGACGAAATTGTTGCCTCGTTGCAGGCACGACGAGACTGATAACTCCATGAAGCCACAACAAACTGATTGGCTCGATAGTGGAACAACGAGATTTTTGCCCCCTAGCAGCCACGACGAGATTGTTGCCTCGTTGCAGCCACGACGAGATTATTGCCTCGATGCAGCCACAAAGAGATTTTTGCCTCGATGCAGCCACAACGAAGGGGTTGGGTCGATGAAGGCACAAAGAAGGGGTTGGCTCGATAACAACGAGATTATTGCCTCAATGTTCCCGCAAGGAGATTGTCTCTTCGATGCATCCACAACGATATTGTTGCCTCGATGCAGCCACTACGAGATTGTTGGCTCGATGGATCCACAACGAGATTTCTACATCTATACAACGATACAGCCACGACGAGATTGTTGCCTCGATGCAGCCACAAGAAGATATTTACCTCGATGTAGCCACGACGAGATTGTTGCCTTGTTGCAGTCACAACGAGACTGTTACCTCAATACAGCCACAACTAAGGGGTTGGATCGATACAGCAACAACGAGATTATTGCCTCAGTGCTCCTACAATGAGATTGTTGCCTCGATGCAGCCATAATGAGATTGTTGGCTCGATGCAGCCACGACGAGATTGTTAGCTCGATGCAGCCACGACGAGATTGTTGGCTCGATGCAACCACGACGAGTTTGTCAGCTCGATGGAGCAACGACGAGAATGTTGCCTTGATGCAGCTACGATGAGATTGCTGCCTTTATTCAGCCACGACGAGATTAATTCTTCGTTGCAGGCACGACGAGACTGGTACCTCCATGCAACCACAACGAAGGTGTTGGCTCGATAGAAAAACAACGAGATAATTGCCTCGATGCAGCCACGACGAGATTGTTGCCTTGATGCCACCACAACGAGATTGTTGACATGATGCTTCCATGAATAGATTGCTGCCAAAAACGATATTTTTGCCTCGATACAGCCAGGACGAAATTGTTTTCCCTATTTAGCCACGACGAGATTGTTGCCTCGATGCAGCCACAACGAGATTGTTTCTTTGAATCAGCCACGACAAGATTGTTTCTTTGATGCAGATTGTTGCTTCGATGGAGCGCCAACGAGACTATATCCTTGATGCAACCACCACGAGATTGTTGCCTCAATGCTGTCAAAACGAGATTATTGCCTCGATGCAGGCACAACGAGATTGTTTCCATGATGCAGCCACGACGAGATTATTGCCTCGATGCAGCTACGACGAGGCTGCAATGAGGCGAGGGAAGCACCTGAAGGGTACCAACATATTTTTAAATGAAGATCTGTCCTCAGCGTCATTAGCGGTGAGAAATGCTCAGTTGCCTATGTATAAGCAGGCCAAGGCTGACGGAAAGATAGCGTTTTTCCGTCACACAAAGCTTATTATACGGGAGAAACAGAGTGAGGACGGTGCAAGACGACAAGGTCAACGAAGGACGGAGGATGCTACGGACGACAGACTGGCGGGCGGTGAGGGAGGTGTTGTTGGTGGTGATTTGGCGAGCGGCGCGAGAGGAAATTTGAGGACTGCTACTAACACGAACACTGCTGGAGCATGGACTGGCAGGGACGACACTCGTTTGCTATTCCCTGCCCTACAGTGTGGTGGGTCGCCTGCTGCTACTGCTGCTGCTGATGCTGCTGCTGCTGTTTCAGTCAAGCAGAAAGAGAGCAAGAGAGATCTACGAAGCAACAAAAATAAGTAGAACCCTAGTTTTGTATTTTACAATCTGTTATTAATATATCTGATACATTTGATTCATTTACTTTTTCATATAATTTCTTCCAATGTCAGATTTTTTTTTTTGTTTCCTTTTAACAGTGTTTCTGATGAAGAATTGTTGAATGCTGTTGGCTTACGCGATATGTTAGGACAAGACGTCAGTGAAAGCTTTGATCCCTTCAGTGTGCAGGATAGCAGTTATAATAATGATCTTGATGTAAACCAATTTTATATTAGGTCCAGAAATATTTCCTTTCCTGATTCTAAATACGAGTATGTTTAAATATGTTATTTTTTTTCTTAAGTACAAATAGTGATTTTAACGTATTTCTGCTTAACATTAGATCAATGTCCACCAACTTTCATTACTTTAAAGAAACTGTTTTGACTGAAAACATAACATACGATGTACTAGGCTTCACCGAAACTAGGCTTGACCCTGATATTTCAGCACTGTACACTTTGCCAGCATATACAATGTTCTCAAACGACAGGAACACATATGGTGGTGGTGTGGCACTTTATATCTCCAATAAGTACACAAGTTGTAAGATTATTGAATACAATCGGATGGAAACATATGTTGAAAGTTTGGGAGTGGAAGTAAAATGTAATAGTAAAATGTTTTTGTTCATATGTATATATAGACCTCCTCAGGGTGATTTTAATAGCTTTATTAATGCTCTCAATGAAATTCTGACTATCACAAAGAATACAAACTATAATGAAATATTTATTTTTGGAGATTTCGATTTAAATTTACTACTACATAATGACAACAAGATACAAGAATTTAGTAATTTAATGTATAGTTACTCCCTGACTCCACTTACAACGTTACCGACACGAGTTACTGCCACCTCCGCCACCATTATAGATCACATTTGGTCCACTTTTATAAAAAAACAATGTAGGTAATTTTGTCATCAAAACAGATATAACTGATCACTTTCCTGTTGTTTCCTTATTTAAATGTAACAACATTCCATCTCCTCCTGTTTATATAACAAAAAGAACGTTTACTGAAGAAGCTTTGGATAAATTCAGTACTACACTCTCTCAAATAGATTGGTCTGATGTTATTAATTCTACCTGTCCTGACAAATCCTATAACTTATTTTTTACCAAATTCCAGACAACCTATGATAACTGTTTCCCCAAGAAGAGAATTAAGATTAACAGCAAGAGTAGTCGTAGTCCCCATGTTACCCCAGCATTAAAGAAGAGTATCAAAGAAAAGCATCGTCTTGAAAAGCTAGCATATATGTGGCCATTAACCTTTCGAGAGCAATACAGAACTTATAGAAATAGACTGACATCGCTCTTAAAGGAAGCTAAGAAAAAGTACTACCAAGAGCAATTGGTAGCTAATCAAGGCAATCCTAAGTCCCACTGGCAATCAATAAACAACATACTTGGTAGGTCGGCAGACGGTACAAATAGCGTTATAGAACTCAAACCAGCTTGTTCTAACATTCCAAATAAATTTAACGAACACTTTCTACAAGCAGGAGGGCAAATAACAGTAACTACTGGTAATGATTTTCTAGATAATTTACAATGTTCTCCAAATTTTTCAATGTTTTTATATCCAGCCACAAATTTAGAAATTGAACAATATATTAAGGCATTTAAAACATCCTTCTGTGGATATGATGAAATTTCCCCAGTTGTTATGAAACGGTCAGTAAGTGACATTATCCTTCCACTGACCCACATAGTGAACTTAACATTAAAAACAGGCATCTTCCCTGAGGCACTAAAAAAAGCCAAAGTTATACCTTTGCTCAAATCAGGTAATAGATCAGATATAAAAAATTACAGACCAATCTCTATACTACCTGCCTTCAGTAAAGTATTTGAAAAAGTTATTAATGCACGCCTTATTAAGTATCTTGAAGATAATAATCTACTTACAGACTCTCAACATGGGTTTAGGACACGTCGTTCTACAGAAACGGCTGTTTTTCATTTCACCTCTAATGTGTATCACTTCCTAGAACAAAAAAAAATTTTAATAGGAATATTCTTAGACCTATCCAAAGCATTCGATACTTTGAATCACAAGATTTTGTTAACCAAACTGAACCATTATGGCGTTAGAGGCATTCCTTTAAAACTAATTGAAAATTACTTGAGCAATAGGCTACAATCTGTATATTGCAATTTCACACATTCTTCCTTCAGAGTAATTAACAAGGGTGTACCACAAGGTTCTATATTAGGACCAACTCTTTTCCTTATTTATATAAATTATATTGTCAATGTTAGCTCTAAATTCAAATACACTATATATGCTGATGATACAAATTTACTATTAAACAACTTAAATATTAACAATCTTCACACAGATTTGGTTACAGAATTAAGAAAAATTTATCATTGGACTAAAATAAATAGTCTGAGCTTAAATATTGCAAAAACAAGTTACATAATGTTTCAAAATCGCTCTGTACATCATGAGTTTCCCCCTGTTACTATTGCAGAAAACACATTGAATAGAGTAGAATACACTAAATTTTTAGGCGTCTATATAGATGAAAATATTAATTGGAGTAAACAGATATCTTTTGTTACAAATAAATTATCAAGGATGTGTGGTATTTTGTTTAGAGTTCGTAATTGTCTCACCACTGAATCACTCACTAGTATTTATTACACTCTCTGTTATCCCCACCTCACCTATTGCGTAGCAGTCTGGGCGTGTACCTCGCAGTCTTTTATTAAAAAAATAACTATTGCTCAAAATAAAATATTTAGATGTATTTTCCATATGAATAAGTTTGAATCAACACGCAACATTTATAATGAACAAAATTTTCTGAAGTTTTCAAATATTCATAAACATTTCCTACTGTTAAGTATTTATAAGTATTTTACACAATATTCTGGAGCTCAACCTTTTAAATTAGTACAGACATCATACAATATTCGGGGTAATAATGTCAATCTTATGTGTCCGCAATTCAGAACGACTCTCTTTAAATATAGTGTATTATGCTCCGGTCCACAAATATGGAATTTATTACCTTTGGAAATAAAAATGCTTCTTCATAATGATAACTTGCCAACTTTTAAAAGATCTTTGAAGACATACTTGTATAACTGCCAAAATACATGATTTTAAATTTAACATTTTGAATACAAAACAAACATTTCTATCTGAAATTTCCCTTATTCTTTGCCTGTCCCATGTATAGCAAATTTTTATAGATGTATTTTCTAATGTGGTATTGCAATATGTAGTGTTTATTTCCCTTCATGATATGTTTAGTCTAATTTCCTTTTAATTTTATTATTATTATTATTATTATTATTATTATTATTATTATTATTATTATTATTATTATTATAATTATTATAATTATTATTATTATTATTATTATTATTATTATTATTATTATGATTATTATTATTGTTATTGTTATTGTTATTATTATTATTACTATTATTATTATTATTATTATTATTATTATTATTATTATTATTATTATTATTATTATTACTATTATTATTATTATTATTATTATTATTATTATTATTATTATTATCAATATTTGCATTTGCAGTATATTTATTGTAATTTCCTTAGCTTTAATCTTGTAATTATTATTGCTATTATTACTAGTCTAGTTACTTAAATAATTCTTTAGATAGTTTACCTAAAATATTGCCAATTGGTGTTGGTGTAAACAATATTCATAATTATGTACATATATGTGACTGTCGGGAAGCTTCGGCTTGACAGTCTCTGCCTTCTTTCTTCTTTTGTAAACATGTCTTTCTCAAATGTATTTATGCAAATGGGCAATAAACCTTTACTTACTTACTTACTCACTTACTATTGTTGCCTCGATGCATCCACGACGAGATTTTTTCCTCGATGCATCTACGACAAGATTGTTCCCTCGATGCAGCAACAACGAGATTGTTTTCTCCAAGCAGCCAGAACGAGATTGTTGCCTCGATGCAGCCACAACTAGATTGTTGCCTCGATGCAGGCACAACGAGATTGTTGTCTCGATGCAAGCACAACAAGATTGTTACTTTCATGCAGGCACGATGAGATTGCTGCCTCGATGCAGGCACCACGAGATTATTGTCTCGATACAGGTACAACGAGACTTGTATATCAATACAGCCACAACGAAGCGGTTGGCTCGATAGAGCAACATCGAGATTATTGCGAAAATGCTCTTGCAACGAGATTGTTGGCTCGATGCAACCACATCGAGATTGTTGCATCTATGCAGTTATGACGAGACTGTTGCCTCGATGCAGCCACGACGAGATTGTTGCCTCGCTGCAGCCACGACAACATTGTTGCCTCAATAGAGCCACGATAAGATTAATGCCTCGATGCAGGCAAGGCGAGATTGTTGCCTCGATTCAGCCACGACGAGATTGTTCCCTCTATGTAGCCACGACAAGATTGTTGCCGTGATGCAGCCACGACGAGATTGTTGCCTCGATGCAGACACGATTAGACTGCTGCTTCGATGCAGGCACCACGAGATTGTTAACTCGATGCAGTCACAACTAGACTGGTACATCAATGCAACCACAACGAAGAGCTTGGTTCGATAGAGCAACAACGAGATTTCTGCCACAATGATCTTGCAATGAGATTGTTCCTTCGATGCAGCCACCAAGACATTGTTGCCTCGATGCAGTTACGACGAGATTGTTGCCTCGATGCAGCCATGACGAGATTGTTGCCTTGATGCAGCTAAGAAGAAATTTTTTTTTTCCCCTATGCAGCCACGAGAAGAGAGTTCCCTCGATGAAGCCACGACGAGATTCTTCTCTCAATACTCTTGCAACGAAATTGCTGCCTCGATGCAGCCACAACGAGATTATTGCCTCGATGCAGTTACGACGAGATTGTTGCCTCGATACAGCCACGAAGAAATTGATACAGCCATGACGAGATTGTTGCGTCAATGCAGCTGCAACGAGATTCTTGCATCGATGCAGCCACAAAGAGATTGTTGCCTCGTTCCAGCCACAAAGAGATTGTTGCCTCGATACAGCCACGAAGAAATTGATACAGCCATGACGAGATTGTTGCGTCAATGCAGCTGCAACGAGATTCTTGCATCGGTGCAGCCACAATGAGATTGTTGCCTCGTTGCAGCCACAAAGAGATTGTTGCCTCGATGCAGCCACGATGACATTGTTGCCTTGATGCAGCCATGACGAGATATTTTCCTCGATATAGCCACGACGAGATTGTTCCCTCGATGCAGCCACAACGAGATTGTTGCTTCGATGCAGCCACAAAGAGATTGTTGTCTCGATGCAGCCACAACGAGATTGTTGCATCAATGTTCCCACAACGAGATTGTTGCCTTGATGCAACCACGACGAGACTGTTGTCTCGTTACAACCACTACGAGATTGTTGCCTCGATGCAGCCACGATGAGATTTCTGCCTTGATGTAGGCACAACGTGATTTTTGCAACGATGTAGGCAACACAAGACTAGTACCTCCATACAGCCACAACGAAGGGGTATGCTCGATAGAGCAACAATCAGATTATTGCCTCAGTGCTCGCACAAAGAGATTGTAGCCTCGATGCAGGCACGACGAGATTGTTGCCTCGATAAAGACACGAGGAGATTGTTACCTCAAGGAAGCCACGACGAGATTGTTCCCTTGATGCATGCACAACGAGACTGGAACCTCAATGCAGCCACAACAAAGGGGTTGGCTCGATAAAGCAATAAAGAGTTAATTGCCTCAATGCTCCTGCAACGAGATTGTTGTCTCGATGCAGTCAGAACGAGATTGTTGATTCGACACAGCTACAACAAGATTGTTGCTTTCATGCAGCCACGACGAGGTTTTTGCCTCTATGCAACCACTACGAGATTATTATTTCGATGCAGCCGCGACGAGATTGTTGCCTCGATGCAGCCACAATCAGATTATTGCCTCGTTGCAGCCACAAAGAGATTCTTGCCTCGATGCAGCGACGAAGACATTGTTGCCTTAATGCAGCCATGAAGAGATATTTTCCTTGATGCAGCCACGACGAGATTGTTGCCTCGATACAGCCACAACGAGATTGCTGCATCAATGCTCCCACAACGAGATTGTTGCCTCGATGCAGCCACAATGAGATTGCTGCATTGATGTAGGCACAACGAGACTGCTGCCTCGATGCAGGCACAACAGGATTTTTCCTCAATGCAGGCACAACGAGATTTTTGCATCGATATAAGCAACACAAGACTGGTACCTCCATACAGCCACAACGAAGGGGTACGCTCGATAGAGCAACAATTAAATTATTGCCTCAATGCTCGCACAACGAGATTGTTGCCTCGATGCAGGCACGACGAGATTATTGCCGCGATGCAGGCAAGAGGAGATTGTTACCTCGAGGAAACCACTACGAGATTGTTACCTTGATGCATGCACAACGAGACTGGTATCTCAATGCATAGAAGATAGAGAAACAACGAGATAATTGCATTGATGCAGCCACGACGAGATTGTTGACATGATGCTTCCACGAATAGATTGCTGCCAAAAACGATATTGTTGCCTCGATGCAGCCAGGACGAAAATGTTTCCTTTATTTAGCCACGACGAGATTGTTGCCTCGATGCAGCCACGACGAGATTGTTTCTTCGAATCAGCCACGACAAGATTGTTTCTTTGATGCAGTCACGATTGTTGCCTCGATAGAGCCACGACGAGACTATACCCTTCATCCAGCCACCACGAGATTGTTGCCTCAATGCTGTCAAAACGAGATTATTGCCTCGATGCAGCCACAACGAGATTGTTTCCTCGATGCAGCCACGACAAGATTATTGCCTCGATTGCACAACGAGATTGTTGTCTCGATGCAAGCACGACGAGATTGCTGCCTCGATGCAGGCACAACGAGATTGTTGTCTCGATACAGGCACAACGAGATTTGTATATCAATACAACCACAACGAAGCGGTTGGCTCGATAGAGCAACAGCGGAATTATTGCCAAAATGCTCTTGCAACGAGATTGTTGGCTCGATGCAGCTACGACGAGATTGTTCCCTCGCTGCAGACCACGACAAGATTTTTGCCTCAATGGAGCCACGACAAGATTAATACCTCGATGCAGGCAAGGCGAGATTGTTGCCTCGATTCAGCCACGACGAGATTGTCGCCTCTATGTAACCACGACAAGATTGTTGCCTTGATGCAGCCACGATGAGATTGTTGCCTCGATACAGACACGACAAGACTGCTGCCTCGATGCAGGCACCACGAGATTGATAACTCGATGCAGTCACAACTAGACTGGTACATCAATGCAACCACAACGAAGGGGTTGGCTTGATAGAGCAACAACGAGATTTCTGCCACAATGATCTTGCAACGAGATTGTTGCTTCGATGCAGCCACCAAGAGATTGTTGCCTCGATGCAGTTACGACGAGATTGTTGCCTCGATGCAGCCACGACGAGATTGTTGCCTTGATGCAGCCAAAAAGATTTTTTTTTTCCCCAGTACAGCCACGAGAAGAGAGTTGCCTCGATGAAGCCACCACGAGATTCTTCTCACAATACTCTTGCAACGAAATTGCTGCCTCGATGCAGCCACAATGAGATTATTGCCTCGTTGCAGCCAGAAAGAGATTGTTGCCTCGATGCAGCGACGATGACATTGTTGCCTTAAAGCAGCCATGAAGAGATATTTGCCTTGATGCAGCCACGAAGAGATTGTTGCGTCGATACAGCCACAACGAGATTGCTGCATCAATGCTCCTACAACGAGATTGTTGCCAAATACGAGATTAGTGCCAAATACGCATAAAAATAAATAAATAATAAAAAAGACACTTTTTTGATATTTCGTTTCATTTTCCCAAATAGGGTGCTTTGTGGCCATTTTTGTGTTTTGCTACCTAGCAATGTGAAATACATGTTTTTGTTTATGTTCTGTTCCTCCATATAGAGTAATATTCATCAATTTTATCGTTTTACTATCTAAGATTTTGTTTTCTTTTACTGTATAGAGTTTATATGCTTTACTGTATAGACTTTATATGCCTTTTAGAGTTTTGGTGACTTACACGCTAATAAAAACTCAAAAGACATATTTATAGAAATATCGTTTCTTTTCCCCATATATCATGCATGCATGCACTGGTAATACACGTTTCTCGTAATGTCCTTTCCTTTTCCAATATAGGGTACTTCCCATGCATTTTTTTGCGTTTTTTGTACGTAAAAAGCTCAAAAGCATTCAAAATACTTGTAAAGTTAATGTTATTGTTTTTTTTTCTAGAAAGGGTGTTTTGCATGAGTTTAAGGGTTTTGCTACGTAAATAGCTAAAATACACTTAAAAGACGTTTTTTTTTTTTTGTAATGTTTTCTTTTACCGTATAGAGCGTTTTCTATGCTTTTTAGAGTTTTGGTGACTAATACGCTAATAAAAACTCAAAAGACACATTTATAGAAATATCGTTTCTTTTCCCCATATACCATGCATCTTGTCGTTATGGCACCTTATAATGTGAAATATACTCAAAATAAACGTTTTTGTTAATCTTGTCCTGTTTCTCTATATAGAGTACTATTTATAACTGTTAGCGTTTTGGTACCTAAGAACCTAAAAACACTCATTACACACGATTCTCTGAATCACTTTTCGTTTTCCCATATAGGGTAAATTGCGTGCATTTTCACGATATATCACCTAAGAATGTGAAATACACTCAAAATACACGTTTTTCGTAATGTTTTTTTTTTTTCTGTTTCTTGATATAGAGTGCTATTTATACGTTATAGCGTTTTGATATTTGCGACTCAAAAACACTTCTAATACTATTTTTTCGTTATGCATTTTATTTTTGCATGAATTTTAGCGTTTTGTCACCTAACAATATCAAATACACTCAAAACACATATTTTTGGTAATGTTCTATTTCTCCATATAGAGAGCTATTAATGAATTTTGGCGTTTAGAAGCTCCAAAACATTCATAATACACGTTTCTCGTAGTTTCTTTTTTGTATTCCCTTTATTGCGTGGTTTGCATCCATTTAGACGTTTTTTGTTCATAAGTTGAAAAACACTCAAAATACTGTTTTTTTTTTGGTAATGTTACTCTTTTTTTCCATGAAGAGTGTTTGTATTTGTTTTTCCGTTTTTGTACATAAGTAGCTCAAAAACACTCAAAAGACGTTTTTTTTTTTCATATAATGTGTTCATTATTATTATTATTTTTTTTTTTTAGCGTTTTGTTGTCTAACATACTTAAAACACTCAAAAGATACATTTCTTGTAATGTTTAGTTTTCCCAAATAGAGGACTTTGCATGCATTTTGGCGTTTTGGTACCTAAAAGATGTAAAAAAAGGAAAAAAAAAATCCAAAAACTCCAAAATGCATGCAAATCACGCTATATGAGGAAACGGAAGAACCTTCCGGGAAGCGTGTAATGTGAATCTTTTCGAGTTTTGTTTCTTTTAAATACCAAAACGTTAAAACGCTTCAAAAGCACTGTTTATGGAGAAAACAGAATTCCATTACTAAAAACGATTTTTTAAAGTGTTTTCACCTTGTTAAGTACATAAACGTGAAAATGAATGCAAAAGATCCTATATGGTGAAACGAAAGGACATTATGAGAAACGTGTATTTTGAGCTTCTTAATTACCAAAACTCTAAAAAGCATGAATACCAATTTATATGGTGAAAAAAAAAAAATAGAAATTTGTGTATTTTTACTGCTTTTCACATTGTTAGTTACCAATGCATGCATTGTTAGTTGCCAAAATGCATGCAAAGCCACCTACATAGGGAAAGGAAACAACATTACAAGAAACTTAGAGTTTTGAGTGTTTTGAACTTGTTAGGCGCCAAAACGCTAAAAAAGTAAGGAAAGCATCTTGTATTGGAATACAGAATAACATTATAGTTCTTGAGAGTGTTTTTGACGTTCTTAAGAACAAAAATGTTGAAACGTATGCAAAACATTCTTTATGGGGAAAGGCAATAACATCGTCATAAACATGTAATGTGAGTGTGTTTTTAGTTATTTACCTACAAAAATGCCCAAATGCATTTAAAGCACCTCATGAGGAAAGGAAAGGACTTTACGATAAACATGCAATATGAGTGCTTTTGAATTTCTTAGATACCAAAAGGCTAAAAAGTACGAATAGCACTCTATATAGAGATATAAAAGAACATCATTAAAAACGTGATTTGGGGACTTTTTCAACTTGTTAGCAATGAAACGCCAAAATGCATGTAAATGATCCTAAATGGTTGAACGAAAAGAAATTACGAAACACTGAAATACATGAATAGCACTCTATATGTAGAACCAGAAAAAAACATTACCAAAAACGTGTATTTTGAGTGTTTTTCACATTATTAGTTACCAAAACGCCAAAATACATGGATAACCACTTATATGGGGAAACGAAACGACATTATCAGAAAAGTGTCTTTTTAAGTGCTTTTTTTTCTAGCGTTTTAGCCACCAAAACGCAAAAAAAAAAAAAGAAAAGCATTGAAAGCACTCTATAGTAACAAAATATCAATCGAAAAAAAAAAACGTGTCTTTAACAGTGATTTTGAGATTCTTACGTACCAAAAAGCTATAACACATGCAAAACACCTTTTGTAGAGAAAGAGAATAACATTACCAAAATCGTCCATCTTGTCTATTTGGAGAAACAAAACAACATTACCAAAAACTTACATTTTGTGTCTTTTTCACAGTGTTAATAACGCTAGAATGCATGTAAAACCTGCCATATGGGGAAGTAAATAACATTACCTTAAACGTGTGTTTAGTATGTTTTCACTGTGTTAGGCATCAAAAAAATAAATATCATAGATTGCTCCCAATACGGGAAACTAAAGCAATATTACCAAAAAAGTGTGTTTTTTTTTTTGAGTGGTTTTAAGCTTCTTGCGTATGAAAACGCTAAAACGCATGCGAAACACCTTTTATGGACTAACAAAATAGCATTACCAAAAAGATGCACCGTTAGTACCGATGCCAAAAATCATAAAAGGCATCCTATAATTTGAAAACGAAAGGACATTTCGAGAAACGTGTATTACGATTATTTTTTAAATTCTTAGGTACTAAAACGCTAAAACGCCTCAATAGCAGTTTACATGAAGAAACCGAATAACATTGCATAAAAAGTGTATTTTGAGTGTTTTTTTTTTTTTCAGTTAGGTACCAAAACGCCAAACTGCAATCAAAGCCCTTGTAATGGAGAACCGAAACGTGTCTTTTGAGTGTTTTTGAGCGTCTGAGGCACCAAAACGATAAAAAGCTTGGAAAGCACACTATTTGTGAAATAAAAATAACATTACCATATGCGTTCCAAAACGCTAAAACGCATATGAAACATCTTTTATGGAGAAACAGAATAACATTACAAAAAAAAATGTATTTTGAATGTTTTGGAGCCTCTAAAAACAAACAAAAAAAAGGTACAAGAACTCGTACAAAAACGCCAAAATACATGCAAAGGATTCCATATGGGGAAACGAAAGGACATCACAAGAAATGTGTACCATGAGTGTTTTTTTTTTTAAGGTTCTTAGGTACCAAAACATAAAATCGTCTGAACATATTACTCTTAATGGAGAAACAAAATAACATTAACAAAAACGTTTTTTTTTTTTTTAGGGTTTTCAGCGTGTTATGTACCGAAAACCCAAAATGCATGCTAAGTATCCTATATCAGGAAACGAAACGACATTAAAAGAAATGTGTTTTAGGTGTTTTTTTTTGGAGTGTTCTTAAGTACGAAAATGATAAAACGCATATATAACACTCCATATTGAGAAACATAACAAAATTAGCTAAAACGTGTATTTGTTATGTTTTTCACATCGTTAAATAGCAAAACACCTAAATGCATTCTAAGGCCCCTGTATAATGAAACAAAACGACATTACCAGAAACTTGTCTTTTGAGTATTGTTTTTTACCCTGTTAGATACCAAAAAGCTAAAGCGCATAGAAAACACAGTTATTGGCTATATAAAATAATATTTCTTAAAACTTGTGTTTTGAGTGATTTTTACTTTATCTAAAAACGCTGTAACGCACCAAAACGGTACCAAAACTCTAAAACGAATAAATAGCACTGTATGTGGACAAAAGAAAAACATTACCAAAAACGTGTAATAAAATTTTTTTTTTTTCTGATTGTTAGGTACCAAAATCGCAAAACCTACGCCAAAAGAAGAAATGAAAAAATGAAACATTTCCAGAAACGTATGTGATTTTCAGCGTGTTAGGCACCAAAACTCTAAATAGCATGGAAAGCATCCTATATGTGAATAGAAAGCAACATTACGAAAAACGTGTCTTTTGAATGTTTGAAAGCTTCCTGCGTACCAAACCTTTAAAACGCATGTAAAACACCCTTCATAGAGAAAATAATAAAATTACCGAAAAACGTGTATTTTCGGTGTTTTGTCGCTTGTTACTTACAAAAACGCCAAAATGCATGCAAAGCTCATTATGTAAGGAAGCGAAAGGACATTACGATAAACGTGTAATATGGGTGTTTTTGAGTTTCTTAATTACCAAAATGATAAAACGTGCAAATAGCACTGTGTGTAGAAACAGGACAAACTTACCAGAAATGTGATGTTCTCACCTTGTTAAATTCCATATGTAAAATAAATGCGAACATTGTGAGATATGCACATATGGACATTGTGAGATATGCATGTTTTGAGTGTTTTTGAGCACTTGAGTTTTGGTAGGTACCAAAGGGCCAAAAAACAGAGAACCCTATATGGGAATGAAGATCATATAACCAAAAACGTGTCTTTTGAGTGAATTTGTGCTTTTTACGGAACAAAACGCTAAAACGCATGCAAAACACCATTTATGGAGAAACAGAGTAACATTACAAAAAAATAAAACGTGAATTTTGAGTGTTTTCAGTTTATCTAAAAAGAACCACCAAAATGCTCGCAAAACACCCTATATAAGGAAAAGAAAGTACATCATAAGAAGCGTGCATTATTAGTATTTTTGAGTTTCTTAGATACCAAAACGTGAAAACACATGAATAGTACCCTATATGAAGAAACAGAACAACATTACCGAAAACGTGTATTTCACATTTTTTATGTATCAAAACGCAAAAAATGCTTACAAAGCACTCTATACGGAGAAAGGAAACTAGATTTCAAGAAACCTGTTTTTTGAGTGTCTATGAGCGTGCTAAGCACCCAAAAGCACCCAGCCGTTAAAAAATCATGGAAACTACCCTATATTTGAAAACAAAACAACATAACTAAAATCGTCTCTTTTGAGTGATTTTAGCTACTTAGTACCGAAACACTAAAACGCATGCAGAACAATCTTTATTGAGTGTGTATATATATATATGTATATATATATATATATATATATATATATATATATATATATATATATATATATATATATATATATATATATATATATATATATATATATATTATCAAAAACAACTATTTTGAGTGTTTTGGAGCTTTTTTTTCAAATTCTTAGCTATAAAAATGCAAAAATGCATGCAAAGCAACCTATATTGGGAAAGGAAACAAGATTTGCAGAAACCTGTTTTGAGTGTTTATGAGCGTGCCAGGCACGCAAACGCTAAAACATGGAAACCGCCCTATATTGGAAAATAAAACAATATTACCAAAAATGTCTCTTTTTAGCGTTATTGAGCTACTTACGAACAAAGACATTCATTTTAAGTGTTTTTTTTTTTTTTTTTTTTTTTTAGCTACCTACCTATCATTCCGTTAAAAATGCATGCAAAACATTCTATATGGTGAAACACAACAACTTTACCAAAAAACGAATATTCTGAGCCTTGGATCTTCTTAAGTACAAAAACGAAAAAAAAAAAAATGAATGCAGAGTATCCTATATGTGGAAGCGAAAACACATTACAAGAAACGTGTATTATGATTTTTTTTTAGCTTCTTAGGTACCAAAACGGGAAAACGTATTGAATGACACTCTATTTGGAGAAACAGGACAAGATTACCAAAAACGTGTGTTTTGAGTGTTTCTTACATTAATATGTACCACAACGCCAATACCCATGCAAAGCTTACTGTATTGGGAAAGGAAACGACATTTTCAGAAACCTGTCTTTTGAGTGTTTATTAACCTGTGAGGCACCAATACGTTTAAAAGCATGGAAAGCACCCTATAGGAGAAAACAAAAGAACAGAACATTACAAAAAAAAAAAAAAAAAACGTAAACCATATAAGGAAAGAAAAACACATTACGAAAAACATGTATTTTCAAAATTTTTGAGCTTAAAAGGTACCAAAATGAATATCACACTACTTGGAAAAAAAGAAGAACATTACCAAAACCGTTTAATTTGAGCGTTTTTCACATTGTTTTGAAGGAAAACACTAAAATGCATGTAACACTCCATTTCCAGAAACATGTCTTTTGAGTGATTATGAGCGTGTAAGGTACCAAAACGCTAAAAAGTAACAAAAGTTCCAATTTGGGAAACGGAACATAACCAAAAACATGTCTTCTCGATGTTTTTGAGCTACTTACGAACTAAAACCCTAAAATATATACAAAAGATCCTTTAAGTAGAAACAGAATAACATTACCAGAAATATGGTTTTTGAGTCTTTTTTTAGCTTATCTCCTATGAAAAGCAAAAATGTATGCAAAATACCCTATATATATATATATATATATATATATATATATATATATATATATATATATATATATATATATATATATATATATATATATATATATATATATATATATATATATATATATATATATATATATATATATATATATATATATATATATATATATATATATATATATATATATACTTATGTGCCAAAACGCTAAAATGCACGCACAAAACCCTTTTATGGAGAAACTGAATGACACTACCATTATCGTGTATTTCGATTTTTTTTCTTTTTTACGTATAAAAACACCAAAATGCATGCAATATACTCTATATGGGGAAACGAAAAGACATTAGGAGAAACATGTATAATGGATGATTTTGAGATTCTTAGGTAACAAAACGCTAAAGAGCATGAAAAAGCACTCTATATAAAGAAAATATATGAAGAAAATACTACCGAAAACGTGTGTTTTCAGTGTTTTTCACATTGTTAGGCACGAAAACGGGAAAATGCATGCATAGCACACTTTTTTTGGAGTAAGGAAACGTTATTTCCAAAAGCGTGTCTTTTGAGATTTTATGAGTATATTTGGCATCAATACGTTAAATAACATATAAAAGAGCGAAAATAAAACATTACCAAAAAACGAAAAAACGAAAACGCTTAAACGCATGCACAAATCCCTATAAGGAAAAATAAAACAACATTACAAAAAAAAAAAAAACATATTTCAGTGTTTTCAGCTTGTTACCAGAAACGCGCGAAAATACACGGAAAGTACCCTATACGAGGAAACAAAAAGACGTTACGAGAAACAACAAAAAGTTTACCAAATACGTGTATTTTGAGTATTTTTCACGTAGTTATGTACAAAAAAAACGCAAAATTGTATGCAAACCATCATCTAAAGAGAAACGAAACGACATTTCCATTGTCTTTTGAGTGTTTATAAGGGTAAGAGGCACCAAAACGATAAAAAGAACGAAAAGCTCCATTTATGGAAAAACAAAAGAACTTTACAAAAAATCCGCGTCTTATGAGTGTTTTTAAGCTACTTACTTACCAAAACGCTAAAACGCATGGAAAACACCCTTACTGAACAATTTTGAGCTTTTTTCGTGCTTATTACTTATACAAAAGCCAAAATACACGGAAAGTACCCTATATAGGGATACGAAAGTACATTACGAGAAACGTGTATTATTATTGATTATGAGCTTTTCAGGTATGAAAACGCTAAAACCTATAAATAGCACGCTATATGAGAAAAGGAATGTTACCACAAACGTGTATTTTGAGTGTTTTTTTTTTCACGTTGTTACTTACTAAAATACCAAAATACATACAAATCATCACATATGGGGAAACGAAAGAACATTACGAGAAACGAGTATTATGAGTGTGTTTTAGCTTCTAAGGTACCAAAACGGAACTATGCATGAATATCACTCTATATACAGAAAAAGAAAAATATTTCCAAATACTTTTTTATTTTAGTTTTTTTTCACAGATACCAAAACACCAGAATACAAAAAATCTAGAAGAAACGTGTGATTTAAGTGGTTATAAGCGTGTGAAGCACCAAAACGCTAAAAATCATGGAAATATCGCGTTATAGGAAAACAAAAAAAAAGTATTTTAAGTGTTTGTGAGGTTATTACGAAGAAAAACGCCAAAATACATGCACAGTATCCTACATAGGGAAACGAAAAAACGTTACGAGAAACGAGTATTATGAATATTTTTGAGCTTAAGTATCAAAACGTTTTAATAGCATTTCATATGGAGAAACAGAAAAACATAAAAAGAAAATTTACTTTAAGTGAATTTTACGTTGTTTAGTACAAAAACGTCAAAATTCATGCAAAGCACCCCATAGTGGGAGACGAAGAGATTAAAATTAATGTATATTTTCAGTCTTTTTGTGGATTTTAGGCACGAAAAAACTAAAAAGCATGGAAAACATCCTATATGAGAAGAGAAAACATCATGAAAAATGTGTCTTTTTAATGTTTTTTTTTTTCAGATTCTCTCGTACCAAAACGCTAAACTGCATGCAAAACTCCCCTTATTGAAAAACAGAAAAAAAACAAGAAAAAGAAAAACATTACTAAGAAAAAAGTATTTTGAATACTTTTGAGCTTGTTACGTAAAACGCCAAACTTCATGCAATGTACACTATATGTGGAAACGAAAGGATATTATACGAAACGTTTATTATTAATGTTTTTGAGTTTGTTAGGTACCAAAACGCTTAAACGCATGAATACCCTTCTATATGGAGAAAAAAAAAAAAACTCCAAAACTTGTGGTTTGCGTTATTTCATATTGTTTGGTACCAAAACTCCAGACTTCATACAAATTACCCTACATGACAAAGACAGATATTGTGTCTTTTGAGTGTTTACGAGCGTGTTATGGGAAAACAAAACATTACTAAAAACTTGTCTTTTGAGTGTTTTCGGACTACTTATGTACCAAAATGCTAAAACGCGTGCAAAACACTCTTTATAAATAAACAAAGCATAAAAAAAAATCGTGCATTTTAAGTGTTTTGAGATTATTACGCAGAAAAAAGAAAATAAAAAAAAAAAAAAAAAATACATGGAAAGTATCCTATAGGAGGAAATGAAGAGACATTACGAGAAACGTGTATTATGAGTGTTTTTTTTCGTTTCTTACGTACCAAAATGCCAAAAGACATGAATGACACTCTATATGGAGAAAAGAACAAAGATTACAAACAAAAAAGAACAATAACAAGATTACAAAAAAAACGTGCATTTTTTTTTTTTTTTTAACATTCTTACGTATCAAAACGTCAAAATGCATGAAAAGCACACTATATGGTGAAAGGTCAACACTTTTAGAAGCTTGTCTTTTGAGTGTTTATGAGCACGTTAGTCACCAATACGCTAAAAAGCACAGAAAGCACTCTATATGGGAAAACAAAACAGCATTACCAAGAACGTGTTTTTGACTGTTTTTGAGCCAGTTACTTACCAAAACCTTAAAGCGCATGTAAACACCCTTTATGAAGAAACAAAATAAAATTACCCCCAATTTTTTTTTTTTTTTGTCAGTTTGTGAAATTTTTACGTAGAAAAACGCCAAAACGCATACATAATAGGGAAACGAAAATACATTACGAGAAACGTGTATTATGAGTGTTTTTGAGCTTCTCAGGTACCAAAACGCTGAAACGCATGAATAGCACTCTATTTGGAGAAACAGAACATTACCAAAAAGAAATATTTTCAGTGTATGTCACATTGTTATGTACCAAAGCGCAAATATGCATGCAAAACATTTTATTTAGGGAAAAGAAATTATATTTCCAGAAACATGTGACTTGAGTGTTCATAAACGTGTTAGCCGCCAAAACGCTAAAAATTATAGAAAGCTCCCATTATAGGATTACATAATAAAAAAAAAAAATGTGTGTTTTGAACGTTTTTCAGCTATTAATGCTAAAATGCACGCAGAACAACCTTCATGCAGAAACACAAAAACGAGAAAAATATATTTTGAATTTTTTTTTTCAGCTTGTTACGTAAAAAAAACGCCAAAATGCATGGAAAGTACTCTACATGAGGAAAAGAAAGAACGTTATGGGAAACTTGAATTACGAATGTTTTTTTTTTTTTTATCTTAGGTATCAAAATACTACTCTGTACGAAGAAAAAATGTACATAAAAACGTGTTTTCATTGTTTTTCACATTGTTAGGTTCCAAAACGCCAAATTATATGGAAAAAAAAAAACCTCTAGAGGATTAGTAAGTAAGTAAGTAAGTAAGTAAGTTTATTTGGATTATTCATGTGAATTACAGGCAGAATACCACACCAGTTAATGTACATAGATTCTTCATCCAGGATAGCCTACTAAAGTTTAGCAACTTATTTCCAGTAGGGTCCCTTTTATGCAGCAAGATGGGGCGGGCAGCACAGGAATCACTATACACTTAACTCTGGTACACATAAATACTAGACCCTAAAATTATTTGCCAACTGTATACATAAAATTAAAATTTAAAATTACAATGTATTTTCACTATGACTATCATGGTTAATAATAAGTAAAATCATTTGACTCAGCAGCTCTTTCTTCATCTTGTAAATATTTCCTGAGAGATGTTTTGAACAGGTGTTTGGATTGTATGTTTTGTAAGTTTTTTGGTAATGAATTCCAGTCTTTAATGGCTGTATGATAAAAGGTATGTGCTGAGGGACCCTTTGCAATTGACATACCAAAGTTTAAATCATTGTTTCTAGTCCTAATTGTGTGGGTATTTGTTTTCCTATGGAAATGTTCTGCTAGATATGTTGGTCCTCTGTTGTTATGGATATTATGTGCATGGCTTAATTTTAATTCTTTAACCCTATTCTTGACACTAAGCATATTTACTTTTTCTCTCTCCACTTGTCCTATATGAGATCTAGGGTCTAAACCTAAAATAAATCTAATAATCTTGTTTTGACAAATTTGTAGTTGTTTTTTAGATCTACTGCTCAGTCCAGAGTACCAAGAGGAACATGCATAATCAAAGTGAGGTTGAATTAGAGAGCTACATAAGGTTTTCTTAATTTTTTGATCAAGGTCTTTTGCTTGTCTATACATGAATTTTAACCTTGCATTTATCCTCTTGATTATCTGATTACAATTTAGCTCCCCTGAAACACACTGATCCAATTGAATTCCTAAATATTTTACTGATTTTACTCCATTTATGTCCTGACCCAAACATGTTATATTAAAATCATCTACATTTTTTAATTTTGTTTTTGATCCAACTAACATAATTTCCGTCTTTCCTAAATGCAAAGACAGCTTGTTATTTATCATCCAGGTGTTACATGATTCAATTTTTTTTTTGTCTATTTTTGATAAAATCTACATCTTTGTGTGGAACAATCAAAATGCTGTCATCTGCATATAGCAAAAGTTTACACGAGACACTGATTTTCATGTCGTTTACATAACATAAGAACAGGAGTGGACCTAAAATGCTTCCCTGTGGTACCCCACAGGATACATTTCTGGTTTCCGAGCAATGTTCATCTATCTTCACAATTTGACTTCTTCCACTTAGATAAGAATAAAACCATTCCACTGACTCTACACCCATTGCTCTTAATTTTTCACACAAGATAGGATGGTCAACAGTATCAAATGCTTTTTGCAGATCTAGGAGAGCTAGGCCTGTATACTCCCTTTTCGATATATTAGTTTTTAGTAGGTCTAACAAATGAATCAGACATGTATCTGTGGAATGACTATCTCTAAATCCAGATTGAAATTCATAAATTATATTGTTTGCTTTAAGGTAATCTGATAACTGATCATAAACAGCTCTTTCTAGTACTTTAGATATTATATTAAGGATACTAACCGGTCTGTAGTTACTGACTTCTTGTCTGTTATTCTTTTTGTACAGTGGTTTTACTCTAGCTTCTTTGAATCCTTGTGGTACTTCATTTGTATAAATTGACTTATTGATAATGTGAGTTATAGGACCTTTTAGTATTGGTGCACCGTCTTTTATAAACCTTGCTGGTATGCAGTCTAAGCCTGTGCTTTTATTTATTTCTAGTTTCCTTATTATATTGAATACGTATTCTTCAGTTACCCCGGTTAGTTTGAACATATTTTCTATGAGTCCTTTGGATCTGTAGTAGTTTTTAAAATTATAAGAGTCAGTGTTAAAAATTCTATCTGCATATGGCAGCTTACTAACCAAACTTGATGCTACTGTTGTAAAGAATTTGTTAAAGTATGTTGCTATCTTCCTTCCGTTGAAACACAGTTCATCCTCAATTTTAAGCACTATTTTCGAATTCTCTTTTGATTGTCCAGAATAACCTAAGTTTTTGACCTGTTTCCATAATTTCTTGCTATTGTTAGAATTTTCTTGTATTTTATCAGAGATATATTCAGATTTTATTTTTCTTATGTTTTGTTGTAGTTTGTTCCTTGATTTGCAGAATTTGTCATATTTATATTTGTTGTTTTTATCCTTTTTATATTCACTTAAGAGTCTATCTCTTCCTTTTATCATGTCTAGTACTTGTGTAGTTATCCATGGTTCCGTTCTTTGTTTGATTCTAATTTCTTTTACCGGAGCTACCTTGTCAATTACTTTCATGGAAATGTTTTTAAAATTGTTCCATGCTTCGTCAACTGTTTCTGCCTCATAAACACAATTCCAGCTTTGGCTTCTTAATTCCTCATTGAATATCTGTACATTATATGTCTTCATTGATCTGATCTTAATACTATTATGGCCATTTATACATGCCTTCTCTGTCTTTCTAGTACAGTATGTAATATAGTGATCACTAATTCCTATTGGCAGTACTCCTTGTTGACTAATCTTTTCAGGTTTGCTACATATAATATGGTCTATAATAGTTGATGATTTACTGGTTTCCCTGGTCACTTCACTTATTAGTTGTTCCATACCAAACATTTTAATTAAATTTACATATCTTTTGTACAGTTGTCCTGTTTTCTTAAGAACACATATGTTCATATCACCTTGAATTATAACTTCATCATCTTGGGAAAATTTTGTGATATTTTCTTCAAGCAATTCTAAAAAAAATATTTTGCTGCGGAGGTCTATAGCAACATCCAATAATAATAGGTTTTGTCTTTGGCAAAAGTATTTCACACCAAATCACTTCAAGTCCCTCTGTGTCAACATCATTTCTTTGGTTGATGCTTAAACATGACTTTATGTATATACACACTCCTCCTCCATTCCTGTTTCTATCTTTTCTTATTACCTGATATCCGTTAATTTCTATTTCATTGTTGGTAACTGAATCGTCTAGCCAAGTTTCTGTAATGCACAATACTGCCGCATTAGTTTTGAGTGCCAATATCTTTATTTCTTCTAGTTTGTTCATGAGTGAGCGGCTGTTTATGTGTACTATGTGTAACCCTTTGTTATTAAAAGTTTCATAAATTTTGTTGTCACTTTTTGATGGTGTAGTGATGTCAGTATGTTCTTCATTAACTTCTTCATTTATATTGCCTGTACCTTCATTTATCTGTGCGTTTGCAGTGTGATGCTTTTCTTGGAAAGGCAATTCAGCTAGACAGCACAAATTACATATGTGTTTACACTGTTTTTCTTGCCATGTAATGTATTTCTTGTTACCACTAATGCACTTTAGATGAGTTTCTTTTTTACATAGATCACATATTAATGATTTACTGTTCCTGTAAATGCCTTTTTTACACAATTCACATATTTTCCTTTCACTTTTCTTATTTTGTACTATATTTTTCATGCACTTTATGTGAACTTTGCAGCTACATTCTTCACATTCCTTTGTTTTGCTGGTTTTAATAATTCCTCTCCCACAATGCGCACATGTATTTTTTGGGCGTCTTTTACCTTCCTCTCTTGTCTGCACACTATTTTCAATCACTTTGCTACACTGGGGGCCGGGATTGGTGCTAATATCGCCACTCTGTAGTAGTAAAATTAAAATTGTTCCAGGGGAAGGTTGTAGCCTGTTGTATTGCGGTACTTGGCAACTGCTCCGTTGTTTATGCTTTGAGTTGCCAACTCTCTCCCACTGCTGTCCACTTCTGCATACCTGCCAATACCACCTTGAATAGCGCGTTGCTAGCTGTCTCTCCTCTCTGTAGCTATCCTGGTGTCTATTGGTTTCCTTTTGGCTGTATGCTGCGTCGAATGTGGTGCTAAGACTTGATATACTGACGTAAATTGTCAGAGCTACAATCACTCCTCCCGCTCCCGCCGCCATCTTCTGTACACCCCCGATAACGGAACTAAATTTCCAGAAACACGAAAAACACGAAAAAGTGTCTTTTTAGTGATTTTAAGCTACTTATGTACCAGAACGCTAAAAGCATGCAAAACACCCTTTATGGAAAAAAAATAATATTACCAAGAAGTATTTTTAATGTTTTTGAGGTTTTTACGTGCAAAAACGCCAAAATGCATGCAAAGTAACCTATATGTGAAAATTAAAGGACATTATGAGAAACGTGTATTATAAGTGTCTTTAATCTTCTAAAGTAATGAAATGATAAAACGCCTGAATAGCACTCCATATGCAGAAAGAACAATATTACCATAAACGTTTGTTAGCGTGTTTCACATTTTTAGGTACCAAAACTCCAAAATGCATGCAAAGCCCCCTATATGAAGAAGTAAAAAAAAAAAAAAAAAAAAATAAATAAATAATAAATAAATAAAAGAAAATCAGAAACGTGTCTTTACATGTTTATGAGTGTGTTATGCACCAAAACGCTAAAAATCATCAAAATCAAACTATATGAGGATACAAAACATCACGAAAAACGTGTCTTTTAAGTGTTTTTGAGCTTCTTACTTATGAAAACGCTAAAACGCAAGCAAAACACTTTTTTTTTGGAGAGAGATATTAACATTTTTGAGGTTATGTACAAAAATGACTAAATCCATGGAAAGTGTCCTATATAAGGTAACGAAAGAATGTTAAGAGACGTGTATTATGAGTGCCTTTAAGCTTCTTGGCTACAAAAACGCTAAGATGCATAAGTCTACTTTATATGGACAGAAACAGAAAAAAAAAAAAACATATACTTTTAGTATTTTTCACATTGTTAGGTTTGCAAAACCCCAAGATGCATGCAAAGCACCTTATATGTAGAAAGGAAACGAGATTTCTAGAAACATGTCTTTTGAATATTTATAAGCGTGCTAGGCACCAAAATGAAAAAAAAAAAAACATGGAAATCACACTATATGAGATTACAAAACAACATTACGATAAAACTATCTATTGTGTGTTTTCGAACTTACGTAGGAAAGCAGTCATATTATTGAGAAAGAAAATAACATTACCAAAAACAAATATTTAGAGTATTTTTGAGCATGTTACGTAGGAAAACGTCAAAATGCCTACCAAGTACGCTATATAGGAAAACGAAAAGACATTACGAGAAACGTGTATTATATATTTTTTTTAAGCTGTTTAGGTACCAAATGGTAAAAACACGTTAATAGCACTCTATGGAGAAAAAGAATAACATTACCTAAACATGTATTTTGATTTTTTTTGTTTTTTTTTATATATATTATTAGGTATCAAAACACAAAAATATCTGCAAAGCCCCTTATATAGGGAAACGAAAGGACATTAAAAGAAACGTATTATTTCAGTATTTTTGTGCATGTTAGGCACGAAAAAAAAAAACATGGAAAGAACCCTATATGTGTATAGATAACACCATTACCAAAAACGTGGTTTTTGCGTGTTTGTCAGCTTCTTATGTAGCAAAACGCTAAAACGCGTGGAAAACACCCTCTATGGGAAAAGAAAATAGCATTGCCAAAACCAAGTATTCTCAGTATTTTTGAGCTTGCAAAAAATAAATAAAAAAAAAAATCGCCAAAACATATTCAATGTACTCTATATAGGGAAACGAAAGGACATTACGAGAAACCTGCATTATGAGTTTTTTTTTTAGTTTCTTAGGTACCAAAATGCTATAAAGAAACAGAACATATTTACAAAAAACGTCTATTTTCAGTGTGTTTCACATTGTTAGGCACCAGAACGCCAAAATCCATGCAAAACACCCTATTTGGGGAAAAGAAACGAGATTTCAGAATGGTTTCTTTTGAGTGTTTATGAACTTGCTAGGCACCATAACCAAGAAAACATGGAAAGATCATTATATGGGAAACCAGAACATTATCAAAAACGTCCCTTTTCAGTGTTTTTTTTTTTTTTGCTACTTACGTAACAAACCGATAAAACACATGCATAAAAAAAAAACTTCAAAGAGAAATAGTATAACTATAATTCAAACTCGTACTTTGAGTTTTTTTGAGCTTATTAAGTATGAATATGACAAAATGCAAACAAAATACTCTATATGCGAAAACGAAAACACATTGAAACGAAGGTTTTTTACCTTCTTAGGTATGAAAAATGCAGAAAAAAAACCATGACTAACACTTTATCTATAAGAGTTTTTAAACGTGTGTTTTGAGTGTTTTTCATGTTGTTAGGTAATAAAATCCCAAAATGCCTACAAATCCCAAAAATGGGGAAACGAAACAACATTACCATACACGTGTTTTTTTGAGTGTTTTGAGTGCTTTAGGCACCAAAACGACAAAAACCACGGAACGCACCTTATATGTCAAAATCATACAATATTACCAAAAACGTCTTTTTTTTTTTATCTACTTACGTACCAAAACACTGAAACGCATGCAAAACACCCTTTATGGAGAAACAGAATAACATTAGCAAAAACAAGTATTTTGAGTGATTTTGAGCATCTTACGTAGAAAAACGCCAAAATGCATGCAGGGTACCCTTTATAGTGAAACGAAAAGACATTACGAGAAACGTGCATCATGAGTGTTTTTGAGATATCTACGTAACAAAACCGGAAAACGCATGAATAACACTCTATAAGTAGAAACGAAACAACATTACCAAAATAGTGTATTATGAGTGTTCTTTTTTTTCACAGTTAGGTACTAACACACAAAAAAGGCATTCATATCTCCCTACATGAGGAGATATGAAATTTCCAGAAAAGTGTATTTTGAGTGGTTATGAGCGTGTTAGTCACCAAAAGGCTAAAAAAAAAAAAAAAAAAATGGTATTACAAAACATGTTATTACAAAATATGGTAGTACAAAACACCACGAGATAATGTGTCTTTGAAGTGGTTTTGATCATACGTAAAAAAAACGCCAGAATAAATGCAAAATACCCTTTATAGAGAAACAGAATAACATTACTAAACCCGTGTATTTTGATTTTTTTGGGGGGAGAAAATTACATAGAAAAACGCCAAAGTGCATGCAGAGAACCCTTAGGAAAATGGAAACATATTTCGAGGAACGTGTATTATGGGTGTTTTGGAGATTAGGTACCAAAACGCGAAAATATGCTAATAGCACTCTATATGGAGAAACGCAACATTACCAAAAAAGGGTATTTTGACTGTTTTTCATATTTTTACGTACCAGAATGTCAAAATGCTTGCAAAACATAGGGAAACGAAACGACATTACCAGAAACATGTCTTTTGATTTTTTTTTTTTTGAGCGTCTTAGGCACCAAAACGCTAAAAGGCATGGAAATCACACGATATGTGATTACAGAACAATATTATGAACAATATTACGTATATTTTCAGTTTTTTTTTTTTTGAGCGTCTTAGGCACCAAAACGCTAAAAGGCATGGAAATCACACTATATGTGATTACAGAACAATATTATGAACAATACTACGTATATTTTCAGTTTCTTTTTTTTTTTACTTGTTACGTACCAAAATGCTAAAATGAATGCAAAACACCCTATATAGAGAAACAAAAACAATACCAAAATTGTTTTTTTCTTTTCTTTTCAGCTTATTACGTAGAAACCAAATGCCAGATAAAAAAGTTGTTCTGGTTTTAAATTAAATATAGAGTACTATTTAAGCGTTTTAGTGTTTTTGGTACTTAAAAAGCTCAAAAACACTCATAATACACGTTTTTCTTAATGTCTTTTCGTTTTCCCATATAGGGTATTTTGCATGGCGTTCATTTTGGTGTTTTTGTACGTTACTAGCCCAAAAGCACTCAAAATACATGTTTATTGGTAATGTTATTGTGTTTTTTCTTGTTGATTTTAAGTATCAAAATGATAAATTTCATGAATAGTACGTAATTTATATGTAGAAACAGAACCTTACATAAAACGTGCATTTTGAGTGTATTTCACGTTATTAGGTAGCAAAGAACAAAAATACCCGCAAAGAACCCTATTTGAGAAAACGAAACGATATCATCAGAAACGTACCTTTTGAGTTTTTTTTTTTTTTCAACATGTTTGGCACTAACACGTAAAAAAAAAAAAAAATGGAAATCATCCTTTATGGGAAAAGGAAATAACCAAAAACTTACCTTTTGAATGTTTTTGAAATTCTTTCGTACCAAAACACTAAAACGCTTGCAAAGAACCCTTTATGGAGAAACAAAATAACATTGCCCAAAAAACAAGCATTTTGAGTGTTTTTGAACTTCTTACGAAGAGAAAGACAATAATGCATGGAAAGTACTCTATATGAGTAAACAAAAAGACATATCGAGAAACGTATATTATAATGACTGTTCTTGAGCTTCTTAGGTATCAAATCCCTAAAATAGAAGAATATATGGCGAAATAGAAGAACATTACCAAACACGTGTAATTTGAGAGTAATTCACTCTGTCAGGTACCAAAACGCGAAAATGCATGCAAAGCATACTGTACGTGAAAAGAAAACAAATTTACCAAAAAACATGTCTTTAGAGTGTTTTTGAGATAATTCGGTACAGAAACACACACAAAAAAAAATTCAAATTATCCTTCATGGAGAAACACAATAACATTAATAAAAAATAAGTATTTTGCGTGTTTTTCAGCATGTTACGTCCAAAAAAATGAAAATGCATTGAAAGTACACTAAATTTCTAAATACATGCAAATTTCCAAAGAACGTTTAATAGGAGTGTTTTTGAGTTTCTTAGGTACAAAACCGCTAAAACACATGAATAGCACTCTATACGGAACATTACCAAAAACGTGTTTTTTTTTTTTTTTTTTTTTGTATTTCACATGGTTGGGTACTATAACCTGAAAATGCCTGCAAACGGGAAACGATATGACGTTAATAGAAACGCGTCATTTGAGTTTTTTTTTTTTTTTGTGCGTGCTAAGCACCAAAACGCTAAAAAGCATGGAAAACAATCTATATGAGAGGGAAAAAAAAATACGAAAAAGTTTCATTTGAGTGTTCTTTAACTTTTTACGTACCAAAACACAAAAACGTATTGAAGAAATCTCAATGGTGAAAATATCATTATGAAAAACAATTATTTTGTGTGTTTTCAGCTTGTTACGTAGAAAAATGCCAAAATGCATACAAAGTACTCTATGGGAAAACGAAAAGACATTTCGAAAAGTATGCATTATGAAAGTTTTTTAGGTTGTTAGGTACCAAAACGCGAAAACGCATTAATATTTATGATTTGGGATTTGTGCTTTTAAGCTCGTTTACTTGAAGAAACAAAACAACATTAAGAAGAACGTGTATTTTGTGTTTTTTCACCTAGTTATATTATAAAACGCCAAAATGCCTGTAAAGTTTTTGATACGAGGATACGAAATGATCTCACAGGAAACGTGTCTTTTAAGTATTTTTGAGGATGTTAGCCATGAAAACTTAAGAAAGCATGGCAATCACCTTCAGTGGGAATACAATACAACATTATGAAAAACGTGTCTATTGAGTTTTTTAAACTACTTACGTAGGAAAATGCTAAAAACACATGCAAAATATATGTTACGGCGAAACAAAATAATATTATAAAATTTTTTTTTTTTTTGAGTTTTTGAGTTTGTTACGTAAAAAATGCCAAAATTCATGCAAAGTACCCTTAATTTCGGAAAAGAAAGGACATTACGAGAATAGTGTATTGGGAGTGTTTTTGATCTTCTTACGTTTGAAACTCTAAAACACATCAGTAACACTTTTTATAGAGACACAGAATAACATTACCAAAAACGTGTATTTTCAGGGTATTTCACTGTAAGGTACCAATGCACCAAAATGTTTGCAATAAAAATAAACGAAATTTCCAGATACGTGTCTCTTGAGTTATTATGAGCGTCCTAGGCACCAAAATGCTAAAAAGCATTGAAAGCACCTTATATGGGAATAGAAAACAGCATTACCAAAATATGTCTTTTTTTTTTTTTCAGGTGCTTACGCACCAAAAAGATAAAACACCTGCAAAACACCCTTTTATGGATAAAAATAAAAATAGAATTACCAGAAAGAAGTATTTTCAGTGTTTTTGAGCTTGTTACGTAAAAAAAACAAAGAAATGCCAAAATGCATGCAATATATATATATATATATATATATATATATATATATATATATATATATATATATATATATATATATATATATATATATATATATATATATATATATATATATATATATATATATATATATATATATATATATATATATATATATATATATATATATATATATATATATATATATATACGCCTATAGCACTTGCAGCATGCTCAAGTAGGTAACCAGGAGGTCCAGTGCCATCTGTAAATAATGCAGGCAATTAGCTTCGTGAGTGCAGGTTGTACTTATGCGTCTTTATAGTATTAGTAGAATTATTGTTTGTAGCTTGATCAGTAGTACTCTCTGTTGATGACTCGATCTGAGCATTAGTCTTCACAAGCCGATCACTATGTACTATCTCAACAGTGTTAAGAAGAGGGTCATGCACCTCAAATTTGTTACCATGTAACTGGCGGACAACCGAGCATGGACCACTAAATTTTTGGGAGAGTTTGGAGGTCCTGTCCGGATGACGAACTTTAACTGTGTCTCCAACCTGTATCGTGACAGGAATCGCACGCTTGTGTTGTCTAACCATCATTTCTGCCCTAGAAGCTTGTAGCCTACTTCGGACTGTAGCATGAATGTCCTTGAAGACATGCATACGTTGTTTAACATAGTCATCTACGTTGTATACTGGAGTTCGTGGACTTGCCAACAAATCATAAGGAAGATTTTTATCTTCACCGTACAATATATAATGTGGGGATTTCCAAGTACTTTCACACATTGCACTGTTAATGCAGGCAATAACGTGTGGATGTTCTTCTGGTTCGATATACTTTTCTACCTTATTTTTCGTACCTTCATAAATGGGTTGGGACAACTGTCTTAATATCTCTTTGGCACCGCCTTGGACGAGGATGTACAGGATTTAAGGAAACATTATGATCAACTAATTACGGTTGCAGCTACTAATAAGAAGGTCCTGAACCTACATCACAATAATATAGTTAAATTAGAATCTAACCTCAATGAGTTATTACAGTACTCAAGTGATTTAACAACTGTGCTTGATGATACCTTACTTAGTTTCTGATATGATAAATCACGTTGTGGTTATAGATCAAGCTCTGCATGTATTTGAAGCTTCCTCCATTAATGAAGCGACAATTCGCAACATGATGGATGCTGTCAATGGCAGCGTAACAACTTCACTATTCCCTGTAGAGGATTTGCTTCACACAATAGAAATTGGTCAGACAACCTACAAATTGACACCAGTGTATGCAGCGGACATGATCCAATATTACTATCCATTGCTAGAAGCTACCTTGACACAGATGCAATAATTGTAAACATATACCTTTTAAATCTCAGGATCATTTTGAGGCCTATGAGATTAAACCTTTCTCATTCTCCGTTAACAATTCTGTGATGACACTGAATTAAAACGTTGTAAATCTTCATACTTGCATTTGTACCATTGTTCAAGTATCCAATTTGCCTTCTTACTTGTAGTAAATGGTATTTGTGAAGTCGTCTTGACACGTTCAGAGGCGTCTGCAGCTCTATCACTCTGTCCATGCAAGCATGTGGTTTCAAAACCTATTTTCCTTTGTAATTTTCATGGATATCATTACTTTTATTTCACAGAAACCATTTATGTCTAAGTGACTTGTCCAGAAGGGACCACCTATGAGGAGGTTCTAGGACATTATACGGTACAAGATGCTTGTCACGTACGTTCTATACGTTCTAGTAAACTAACCACTTACCCTTCTAGGATTCACTTAGCTTTTATGACAGACCTTTCATATAGGGTTTTCCCTGTCACCTCCCTGGAGAATCTGACAAAGTCAAGGATTTCTTTTATAACAAACTCCTTATCCACTCTTTCCTTCTCAAACACAGAAGAGTTTTCAGAGGCTCTAGAGACATCTTTACCAGTATATCTGAAACCTGGGATTCTCTCTCCAAGTGTTCTGACACCTTGCCTTATTTTAATGTTTTTGTTAATGTCCTTATATATATGTGTGTTAGGAAAGCCTTAAATTTGTATATATATATATATATTTTGATAGTAGACGTAAACGTCTTAATGAAGGAGTTTCATACACATAACATGGTTAGGTACACTGTATTCGCGAGGACACGTCAAGTAGGTGACCGAGCGATGTAACGGTGTCACATAATTAATAATAATATGTATTGTATTTACAATGCCTTGCCTGATTAGCAATATAAGTGCATGTATACATATATGCATAAGTGTAGATAGTGGGTGTTGGCGGATAAGGGTGGGGCGGATATGATCACGCCATCCTACGTCACACACACACACACACACACACACACCATGGAACTTTCCATACTCCTTTTATTGCCATCGATAAATAATCGGTAGCACCAACATCATAGTATCTAAGTATTCTCCATAATTAATCTCTCCCTAATGTATTTTGTCATGTATTATTCTTAGCTATAAGTAGCTTTTCCCTTGCCTTATTTATGTAATTAAAGAGTTATAATTATAAATATATTCATGTACTGTGAGTGTTGTCAACCCGCCCCTATTTCTACTGTCAGCACTTTTTGAAGGCGCTAAGCGTCCCTTGTGCCGGCTCCGGCAGTCTCTTGCCAGGGTGTAACGCTGTACCACGCAGAGGACATCCGTTGTCCCGTACACACCACACTCTTCTCCAGAACTCTGTACACATATCTAAATATACATATTTTTATACGTTCACCTTTGACATTCACCAGAAAACCACAGAAACTCACCAAGAGTGACTTTACCTATTATACAAAGGTAAGAAACTAATGAACAGTGTCCAGTGGTAATTGATAATTCAAAACAACTCTGGAACAATACTTTGTATGCATTTTGGCGTTTATGTACGTAAAAATAAAAAAAAAACACTGAAAATACTTGTTTTTGGTAAAGTTACTTTGTGTTTCCGTAAAGAGTGTTTTGAGTGCGTTTTAGCGTTTTGGTACGGATGTAGTAAAAAAAATAAAATAAATAAATAAAGACTCGTTTTTGGTAATGTTATTTTGTTTTCCCATATATGGTGCTTTCATTGTTTTTTTTAGCGTTTAATTGTCTAACATGAACATTTTGTCGTTTTTATACGGAACTAGCTCAAAATTAATCAAAATACTTGTTTTCGGTAATGATATTCTTTTTCCATAAAGGGTGTTTTGCATGCGTTTTATTGTCTTGGTACGTAAGAAGCTCAAAAACACTCAAAAGACACGTTTTGGATAAAGTTGTTTGGTATTCCCATACAGGGTGATTTCCATGCATTTTAGCGTTTTCTTGCATAACACGATCATAAGAACTCCAAAGACATGTTTCTGGAAATGTCGTTCCTTTTTCCATATAGTGTGCTTTGCACGCATTTCGGCTGTTTGATATCAAACAAGGAAAAAAAATACACGTTTTTGGTAACGTTTTGATAACGGTTTTGGAACCAAGAAGCTGAAAAACACTCATAATACACTTTTTTCGTAATGTCTTGTCGTTATTACATACAGGATAATTTGCATGAATTTTTGCATTTCCTACAAATTAATGTGAGTAACACTCATAGCACAAGTTTTTGGTAATGTTGTTCCGTTTCTATATAGAGAGAGCTACTAAGCGTTTCATTACATAAGAAGGTCAATAACATTCATAATACACGATTCTGGTAATATCCTTGTTTCACCATTGCCTGTGTTTTGCCTTTACCTAATGACTAGTTACCTAACAAGCTCAAAAACACTCATAATACACATTATTGGTAATGTTATTCTGTTTCTCCATAATTGGTGTTTTGCATGAGTTTTATCGTTTGGTACGTAAGAAACTCAAAATACACAAAAGATACCTCTTTGGTAATGTTGTTTTGTATTCCCAAATAAAGTGCTTTCCATGCATCTTAGCATTTTGATTCCTAAAAACGCCCCAAAAAAAAAAAAAATGCTAAAAAGACACGTTTCTGGTAATGTCGATTTTTTTCCCTAAAAATGTCTTACCTTAAAAACGGTTTTGGTACCTAACAATGTAAAAAAAAAAAAAAAACAGTCAAAATATATTTTTTTTGGTAATGTTGTGCTATTCAACACGTTTTCGCATTTTGATATCTGAGAAAACCATAAACATTCCTAATACACGTTTCTCGTAACGTTCTTTCGTTTTCCCATATCAGGTACTTTGCATGCTTGTTGACGTTTATGCATGTAACAAACTCAAAAACACCCATAACACTTGTTTTTGGTAATGTTACTCTGCGTCTCAATTAATGGAGTTTTTGCATGCGTTTTAGTGTTTTGGTAGATAAGTACCTAAAAAACAGTGAAAATGAACTTTTTTGTAATATTGTTTTGTTTTCCAATATAGTGTGCTTTCCATACTTTTTAGCGTTTTGTTCTTTAACATGCACAAAAACATGAAGATTCGTTTTTTGTAATGTCGTTTCATTTCACCATATAGAGACTGCTTTGCATGCCCTTTGGCGCTTTGTTATCTAACTGAAAAAAACACTCAAAATTATTACTATTTTTCTATTTTTTTTTTTTTTTGTAATATATATATTTTCATCGTTTTGGAAACTTAGAAGCTCAAAAATACTCAAAATACTCGTCCCTTGTAATATATATATATATATATATATATATATATATATATATATATATATATATATATATATATATATATATATATATATATATATATATATATATATATATATATATATATATATATATATATATATATATATATATATATATATATATATATATATATATATATATATATATATATATATATATATATATATATATATATATATATATATATATATATATATATATATATATATATATATATTTTTCGATTTGGTGTACTTATAAACACATATTGGATGTTTTCTACGTAACAATTTGAAACATTGAAAATACACATTTTTAGTAAAGTTATTGAGTTTCTCTATAAAGTGTGTTATGCATGGGCTTTAGCATTTTGGTACGTAAATAGCTAAAAAAAAAAACACTCTTTTCGCCATATAGGGTACTTTCCATGCATTTTTTTTGCAGTTTGTTAATTGACATTGTAAAAAACACAAAATACAGGTTTTTGGTAATGTTGTTCTGTTTCTCCATTTTCTGTCTCTCCTATTGATTTTTTTTTCTAACCTTAGAAGCTCAAAAACATTCATAATACACTTTTCTCATAATGCATTTTCGTTTTTCCATATACTTTGCATGATTTTTCGCGTTTTTGTACATAGCAATGTGAATAACACTCATAACACAAGTTTTTGATAATGTTGTTCTTATATACTCCATATACAGTACATGTATTAATCATGCGTTTTTGCGTTTTGGTACATAAGCTCAAAAACACTCATTATACACGTTTCTCATAATATCTTTTCGATTCCCCATATAGAGTGGTTTGCATGCATTTCGGGGGTTTGGTACCTAACTCAGTGAAACACACAATACACGTTTTTTTGTAACAGTGTTATATTTCTTCAAATTATTTGCTTTGTTTCCATGTTGGCGTTTCGGTACTTAACAAGATGAAAACACTCAAAATACACTTTTTTTTTTCTGTTTCTCAATATAGAATGCTTTTCATGCGTTTTCAGGTTTTGGGAATTAAGAAGCTTAGAAGCACTCATTATACACTTTTCTGGTAATATCGTTTCGTTCCTCAAAATAGGTTACTTTGTATGAATTTTTGCGTTTATCTCTTTCTGTGTTTATTATCACTTAAAATGAACGATTTTTGTAATTTTTTTTTTTGTCTATTTATCCATAAAGAGTGTTTTGCGTACGTTTGAGCGTGCTGCTTAAAAACACACACACAAAAAAAAAACGTTTTTGTTAATGTTTATTTGCATTCCCGTATAGGGAGCTTTCCATGCTTTTTTAGTGTTTTGGTGACTAACACGCTCATAAACACTCAATAGATACTTTTCTGGTATTGACATTATGTTTTCTCACATATACTGCCTTGCATGCATTTTGGCGTTTTTGGCACCTAACAATGTGAAAAATACAAAATACACGTTTTTCGTTCACATGTTCTGTTTCTCCATATTAAATGCTGTTCACGCGTTTTATCACTCTGGTACTTAAGAATAAAAAAAATAAAAAATACTCATATAATACACTTTTCTGATAATATCGTTTTTGTTTTATTATATAAAGTACTTTGCGTGCATTTTGACCTTTATGTTCCTAAGAAGGTAAAAAATACTCAAAAAACACATTTTCGGTGATGTTATTCTTTCTACATGAGAAAGTTTAGCATGCCTTTTAGCATTTTGGTAAGGAAGAAGCTCCTAAACATTGAAAACATACGTTTTTGGTAATGTTGTTTTGTTTTCCCATAATAGGTGGTTTTCATGCTTTTTAACGTTTAAGTGCCTAAAACGCTCAAAAACACTCAAAGGACACGATTCTATTCATATTATTATTTTTATTTTATTTATTATTTATTTTTTATTTATTTCTTTTCTTTTTTTTTTTTTACCATATAGAGTAAATTAATTTTATCTTTCTGGTAAAGGAATTACGTTTGTCCATACAAAGTTCTTTGCATGCATTTTGGCGTTTTGGTAACTAATATTGTGAAAAATACTCAAAATACACTTTATTTGATAACGTTCTTTTTCTACATATAGAGTGCTATTTATGCTTTTTACCGACTTGGTACTTGAATAGCTCAAAAACACACAAAATTCACAATTCTCGTAATTTCTTTTGTTTTCCCTTTGCATGCATTTTGACCTTTTTTTTACGTAACAAGCTCAAAAACAATTAAAATACTTCTTTATGGTAATGCTATTCTTTTTATCCATAAGACGATGTTTTGTAGGCGCTTTAGCTTTTTGGTGCGTACGTAGCTGAAAATACTCAAAAAACATCTTTTTGGTAATGCTATTTTCTCTATAGGAGGAAGCAGTAGACATCTGCCGAAACGATAATTACTCCCAGTGAGGTCTAAAGCACTGTTCAGGGGGTGCTGTGAACTTATCATTAAACCCACCTGTGACCTCACTGAACGTTTCCCTTTGTCTCTCACAACAGAAAGGGGTAGTCACAGCCTGCCCTCTACAGGACAGAACCCTGAGGAACACAACAGTTAATGGATTTAGGAGAACAGTGACCGTCTACCACAGCAGCAATAGAACGGTCAGAAAGGAAACTTAAGATGAAGTTACAGAGAGAAGGATAGAAGCCGTAGGAGGGTAGTTTGGAAATCAAAGCTTTGTGCCAGACTCTATCAAAAGCTTTTGATATATACAAGGCAACAGCAAAAGCTTCACCAAAATCTCTAAAAGAGGATGACCAAGACTCAGTATGGAAAGCCAGAAGATCACCAGTAGAGCGGCCTTGACGGAACCCATACTGGCGATCAGATAAGAGGTTGTGAAGTGATAGATGTTTAAGAATCTTCCTGTCGAGGATAGATCCGAAAACTTTAGATAGGCAGGAAATTAAAGCAATAGGACGGTAGTTTGAGGGATTAGAACGGTCACCCTTTTTAGGAACAGGCTGAATGTAGGCAAACTTCCAGCAAGAAGGAAAGGTAGATGTCGACAGACAGAGTTGAAAGAGTTTGACTAGGCAAGGTGCAAGCACGGAGGCAGAGTTTCGTAGAACAATAGGAGGGACCCCATCAGGTCCATAAGCTATATAAAGATACTTTCAGAGTTTTTTTTAGCGTTTTAGTCCCTAGCCCGCTTATAACCACTCAAAAGACACGTTTCTGGAAATCTCGTTTTTTTTTCTTTCCCTGTTTTTTTATTTGATGCGTTTATGTATTTTGGTACCTAACTGTTAAAAACACTCAAAATGCACTTTTTTTTTAAATATTTTTCTGTTTGTCCATACGGAGTGCAATTCATCTGTTTTATCGCTTTGATACCTAACATATCAAGTGCTATTCATCCATTTTAGCGTTTTGTTGACTAAAAAAAAAAAAAAATAAATCTTAATACACGTTTCTCTAGCGTCATTTCCTTTCCCAATAGAAGATACTTTCCTCGCATTTTAGCGTTTTCTGCGTAGCAAACTCAAAAACTCTCCAAATATTGATTTTTTTGGTAATGTTTTCTTTTCCTTAAGGGTGTTTTGGAAGCGTTTTATCCTTTTGGTACTTAAGTAGCTCAAAAATTCTAAAAGGAGACGTTTTTCTGTTAATTTTCTTTTTTTTCCAATATAGGTTGCTTTCCATAGTTTTTTTTTTTTAGCATTACGGTGCGTATCACGCTCATAAATACTCGAAAGATAAGTTTTTTTTTTTATCTCGTTTCCTTTCCCATAAAGGATGTTTTGCGTGCATTTTTTGGTGTTTTCGTAATTAACAATAATAAATGAACTCAAAATACTCGTTTTTGGTAATGTTGTTCTGTTTCTACATATAGAGTGCTATTCATGAATTTTAGCGTTTTGGTATCTAAGAAACTTACAACACTCAAAATACACGTTTCTCGTAATTTTCTTTCGTTTGTATTTTGGCGTTTTTGTACGTAAGAATCTCAAAAACACACAAAATACTTCTTTTTGGTAAGGTTGTTTTCCATTCTCATATATGGTGCTTTCCATTCTTTATAGGGCTTCCGTGCTGATATCCAGGAAAACATTCAACTATTTTGAGTATTATTCACATTGTTAGGTACTTAAAACGACAAAACATGCATAGCACCCAATATGGGGAAACGAGATGAGTTATCCAGATAACATGTCTTTTCAGAGTTCATGAACGTGCTAGGCACCAAAACGTTAAAAAGTATGGAAAGTATCCTATATGGAAGTTGAAAACATTACCAAAAACGTGTTTTGAGTTTTCTTTAGCTTCTTACGCACCAAAACAATTATTTTTTTTGTAGAACACTGGTTCCGGAGAAAGAGAATTTAATTACCAAAAAACAAATATTTTGAGTGTTTTTGAGATTGTTACGTACAAAAACACCAAAATGCCTGGAAAATACATTATATATGGAAACAAAAAAGGACATTACGTGACACGTATATTATGAATATTTTTTTTAGCTTATTAGGTACCAAAGCGCTAAAACGCATGAATAGCACTCTACATGGAGAAACAGAACATTACTAGAAACATGTATTTTCCCCTATATGGGGAAAAGAAACGACATCTCCAGAAACGTGTCTTTTGATAGTTTATGAGTGTATTAGGTATTAGGCACCAAAACAACCTAAAGCTTGGAAAGCACCCTATATGGGAAAACAAAACAACATTACCAAAAACTTTTCAGTTATTCTTTTCTCCAAAAGAGGGTGTTTTGTTTGTGTTTTAGTGTTTTGATAGGTTATAAAAAAAAAAAAAAAAATCAAAAGACGTTCATCGTAATGTTTCCTATTCCCTTATAGGGTGATTTCCAAGCTTTTTTGCTTTTCGTGCCTATCACGCTCAAAAGCGCTCAAAGGACACGTTTCTGGTAATGTCATTTCCCATTCATATAGGTAATCCCTATGTAAAGTGCTTTGCATGCATTTTCGCCTTTAGGTACCTAATAATGTGAAAATCACTAAAAATGCACGTTTTTTTTAGTAATGTTGTTATGTTTCTCGATATGAAGTGCTTTTCATGCCTTTTATAATTTTGGTACCTAAGAACCTCAAAACTCATAATATGCGTTTCTCGTAATGTCTGTTCGTTTCCCTATACACGGTACTTACTCTCCATGCATATTAGTATTTTACTACATAACAGGATTTAAAACACTCATAACACTTGTTTTGGTAATATTATTTTTATTTATTTATTTTTTTCGGAAAGGGTATCCTGCATGCGCGTCTGCGTTTTGGTACGTAATTATCTCAAAAACACTGAAACAAGAGATTTTACGTAATGTTTTGTTTTTAAATATAGCATGCTTTCCACGCTCTTGAGCGTTTCGGTGGATACCACGCTCATAAACACTCAAAAGACACGTTTCTATAAATCTCGTTCCCTTTCCTCATATAGGGTGCGTTGCATGAACTTTGGCGTGTTTTTTTTTTCATGCGTTTTAGTGTTTATGGTACCTGAAAAAGATTAAAAACACTCATAATACAATTTTCTCATAATCTCTTCTTTTCCTCATATAGGGCACTTTGAATGCATTTTTCTTTTACATAACAAGCATAAAAAAAATAAAATACTTGTTTTTGCTTGTTATTCTGTTTTCCAAGAGTTCCAGTCTTTTGTTAAGTAAGTACCTGAAAACACTGAAAATAATTTTTGTGTAATGTTTTGCTTTCATATAAAAAGAGCTTTCCATTTTTTTTTTTTTTCGTTTTGGTGCCTAGTATGGGGAAAGGAAATGACATTTAAAGAAACGTGGATGTTGAATGTTTATGGACATATTAGCCACCAAAAGAAAGCATTGAGGGTAACCTATATGGAAAAAAACAAAGCATCATTGCCAAAAATTTCTACTTTTAGTGTATTTAAGCTTTTTATGTACTAAAACGCTAAGAGTTTTAAGCGTGTTAGGCATGAAAACGCTAAAAAGCATAGAAACCACACTATACGGGAAAATAAAACAACATTAGTAAATACGTGTCTTTTGAGAGTTTATGGGCTAATTACGTAATAAAGCGCTAAAACGCATGCAAAACACCCTTTATGGAGAAACAAAATAATATTACAGGAAATAAGTATTTTCAGAGTTTTTGAGCTTGTTACGTAGAAAAATGCCAAAAAGCATGCAAAGTACCCTATATGAGAAAGGAAACGATATTACAAGAAACGTCTCATTGGTGCTAAAACGCTAAAACAAGTGAAAAGCTTTTTATATGGAGACAGAGAACATTACCAAAAACATCTGTTTTCAGTTTTTTTTACATTGTTAAGTATCAAAACGTCAAATGTATGCAAATCACCCTATATGGCGAAAAGAAACGACATTATCAGAAAAGTGTTTTGTGAGTTTTTTAGCAAAACTAAAACATGTCAAAAACACTTTATATGGAGAAAGAGAGAGAGAGAGAGAGAGAGAGAGAGAGAGAGAGAGAGAGAGAGAGAGAGAGAGAGAGAGAGAGAGAGAGAGAGAGAGAGAGAGAGAGAGAGAGAGAGAGAGAGAACAATGTTAGGAATAACGGAATAACAGTACCAAATCATAAGTTTTGATTCTTTTTGAGCATCTTACGTACAAAAACGCCAAAATGTATGCAAAGTACTCTACATTGGGAAACATAATGATAATATCAGAAACGTATATATTGAGAGTGTTTCAGCCTCATTGGTATGAAAACACTAAAACGCCTTAAAAATACTATATGTAAACACAGAACAGCATTATCAAAAACGTGTATTTTGAGTGTTTTCACCTTGTTAGTTACCAAAAACATCTAAATGCATGGAAAGCACGTGAGGTGAAAAAAAAAAAAAAAAAAAAGAATAAGGTTACCAAAAACGTGTATTATAAGTGGGTTTGAGCTCGTTAGGTGCCAAAACACCTAAATACATGCAAACCACTCTATAAAGGGAAACGAAAGGGCATTATGAAAAACATGTATAATAAATGTTGCTGAGCTCTTTAGGTACCTACACTCAAAAAAGCGTGAATAGCACACTATGTGGAAAAACAGAACAGCATTACTAAAAACGTGTATTTTCAGTTTTTCACATTGTTAGGTACCAAAACGTAAAAATACATGAAAGGCACTCTATATGGGGAAGCGATATAACATTAAAAGAAACGTTTGATTTAAGGTCTTTTGAGCGTGTTAGGTACCAAAACGCTAAAAAAACATGTGAAATAAAAATATACTTCTAAAAACGTATATTGTGATTCTTTTATAAGCTTAGGTACCAAAACATACAAAAAAAAAAAAAACGCGTGAATAGTACTCTATATGAAAAAAAAGACAGTATTACCAAAAACGCGTATTTTAAATATTTTTGAGCGAATCAAAAACGTATAAAAAAAGTATCAAAACGATAAAACAAATGCAAGACACCTTTTATAGAGAAACAGAATAATATTACTAAAAATGTGTATTCTGATTATTTTGTAGCTTGTTAGGTACAAAAATAGCAAAATGTATGCAAAATACCCAATATGGTGAAACAAAACGTAATTGCCAGAAACCTATATCATGAGTGTTATTGACCTTAAGAAACAAAACGCTAAAACGCATGAATAACATTCTATATGTAGAAACAGTTCATTATCAAAAAATGTGTGTTTTTAGTATTTTTCACATTGGTACTAAACACCAAAATCCATGCAAACCTATTTATATAGGGAAAAGAAACATCATCAGAAAGGTTTCTTTTGAGTGTTTTTCAGAGTATTAGGCATCAAAACGGTAAAAAGCATGGAATTTCCCTATGTGGGAATACAAAACTACATTAGCAATAACGTGTCTCGATTGTTTTAGAGCTTCTTCAATAACAAAACGTTAATATGCATCTAAAACACCCCTTATAAACAAAGAGAAAAATATTAAGAAAACTGTGGAAGTTGAGTTATAGACTTTCTTCTGTAGAAAAACGCCAAAATGCATGCTATGTATCATATATTGTGAAAGGAAAAGATATTGCAAGAAACGTGTATAATAAGTGATTATGAGCTTCGTAGTTACACTAAATACTGAAAAAAATATGGAAAAGAAAATATGCATGCAAACCACCTTAAATAGGGAAACGAAAGGACATCATGAGAAACGTGTATAATAAGTGTTTTTGAGCTTCTTAGGTACCAAAACGCAAAAACGGTTCAGTAGTACTATTAAAAAAAAAAAAACAGAATAACATTACCATAAAAATTGTATTTTGAGTGTTTTTTTTTTTACATTGTTAGGTACCAAAATGCCAAAATGCATTCAAAGTACCTTATATTAGGAAAAAAAAAAAAAAACATTTCCAGAAACTTGTCTTTTTAGTGTTTATGAGCGTTTTAAGATGCAAAAACGCAAAAAAGCATGGAAATCACCTTATATGGAAATATAAAACAGTACTACGAAAAACGTGTCTTTTGAGTGTTTTTTGAGCTTATTTCGTACCAACACGCGAAAACGTATGCAAAAAAAAAAAAAAAAAAATATGCAGGAAGAATAACATTACTAAAAACAACTTTTTAAACTTGTTAGGTACAAATTTCGCCGAAATGCATGGAAAGTACCCTATATGTGGTAACAAAAAAGCATTATTAGAAAAGCAGTTGACCTTTTTAGATACCAAAACACTAAGACGCATGAATGACACTCTGTATTGAGAAACAAAACATTACCAAAAAACGTGTATTTTGAGTGTTTTTCACATTGTTAGATACCTAAACGCCGTAGTGCATGAAAATTTCTGTATGGTGAATTAAAACCACATTTCCAGAAACACGTCTGTTAAATGTCTTTTGGAGTGTGTCAAGCACCAAAATCCTAAAAAGGATGGAAAGCACCCTATATATATATATATATATATATATATATATATATATATATATATATATATATATATATATATATATATATATATATATATATATATATATATATATATATATATATATATATATATATATATATATATATATATATATATATATATATATATATATATATATATATATATATATATACATATATTACCAAAAAAAAGTGTCTTTAGAGTGTTTCTTCGGTCCTTACGTACGAAAAAGCTAAAACGCATGTAAAACATTCTTTATGAAAAAAAACAATAACTTATCAGAAACGTGTTTTGGGTGTTTTGTTTAGCTTTTTACGTATAAAAACAACCAAAATGAATGGAAAGCACACTATATGGGGAAGTAAAGGAGCATTACGATTGAGGTATATTTTGAGTGTTATTGAGCTTCTTACATACCAAAACGCTAAAAACATGAATAGCACTCTATATGGAGAAACAACAATATTACCAAAAATGTGTATTCTGAGTGTTTTTCACATAGTTAGGTACCAAAAACCATGCAAAGCACTCTCTATGGTGAAACGAAACGATATTTCCCCCCCAAAAATAAATGAGTGTTTATGGGCGCGCTAGGAACCAAAACGCTAAAAAAAAAAAAGCATGGAAAGCTCCACGTAAAAAGAAACAAAGAAAAACGTGTCTTTTGGGAGTTTTTCAGCTAGTTTTGTACCAAACGTTAAAAAGCATGCAAAACACCTATTATGAAGAAACAGAATAGCATTACCAAAAATAAGTATTTTGAGTGTTTTTCAGCTTTGCATGCAAAGTAACCTTATATGTGAAAATGAAAGGATATTAAGTAAAACGTGTTTTACGATTGTTTTTGAGCTTCTTAGGCACTAAAACGCAAAAACTTGTTAATAATACTCTATATGGAGAAACAGAACAATATCATCAAATATGTAAAATATTTTCAGTGTATTTTACAATGTTAGGTACCAAAACACCAAAATGCATGCAAAATTCCCTATATGGGAAACCGAAACGACATTACGGTAAACGTGAATTATGAATGTTTTTGAGCTTCTTAAGTACCAAAACGCTATATGGGGAAATAAAGGAACATTACGATAGAGGTGAATTTTTATTGTTATTTAGCTTCTTAGATACCAAAACGCTAAAAAGGCATGAATAACACTATGTATGGAGAAACAGAACATCATCAAAAATATGTATTCTGCGTGTTCTTTTTTATTCACATTGTTAGACACCAAAACTAAAAAAAAAAAAAAAAATGCAATGCACCCACCATGGTGAAACGAAACGATATTCCCAGAAATATGTCTTTTGGGTGTTTTTGTGCATTTTTGACAATAAAACGCTAAAAAGCATGAAAAACACCCAATATGGGAAAAACTAAACAACATTACCTAAAAAGTGTCTGTTGAGTGTTTTTGAGCTTCTTACGTACAAAAACTCCAAAATGCATGCAAACTATCCTATATGGCGAAACGAATAGACATTGCGATAAACGTATACAATAAATGTTTCTGAACGCTAAAACGCATGAAATGCTCTTTAAATAGAAAAAAATACAATACCAAATATATATATTTTGAGTGTATTTCACTAAGTGCGAAAAAGCCAAAATGTATGCAAAGCATCCTATATGGGGAAAGGAAAGGACATTTAAAGAAACGTGTCTGTTGAGTGTTTATGAACGTGTTAGGCACGAAAACGCTAAAAAGCATTGATAATAATCTATAAGGGAATGCAAAACAACATTACTAAAACCGTCTCTTTTCAGTGTTTTTAAGTTACTTCCGTACCAAAACCGTCCAGGCAAAATACTCTTTATACACAAACAGTACAACTCTACCAAAAACGTGAATTTTCAGAGTTTTGAATTTGTTACGTAGAAAAATGCTAAAATGCGAGGAAAGTACTCGATAAGGGTAAAGAAAAGAACATTACGAGAATCGTGTATTATGAGAGATTTAAGCTTTTTAGGTCCCAAAACGTTAAAAGGTATGAATAGCAATCTATATCAAGAAACATAACAACATTACCAAAAATGAGTATTTTGAGTGTTATTCAAATTGTTATGTGCCATAACGCCAAAAAGGCATGTAAGGCACCCTACATGAAGAAACGAAAAGACGTGAAGAGAAACGTGTATTATGAGTGTTTTTATGATTCTTAGGTACCAAAACGCTAAAACGCATGATTAGCAAGCTATATGGAGAAACATTGCAAATTACCAAAAATAAGTAATTTGATATTTTTAGAGCTATATGGAAAAACATTACAACATTAGGAAAAATAAGTAATTTGATATTTTTTTTGAGATTGTTACATAAAAAAAAAAAAACGCCAAAACGCATCCAAACACCTCTTTGAAGGGATATTAAATGACTTTACGAGACACGTGTATTATGAATGTTTTTGAGCTTCTTAGGAAGGAAAAAAAAAACTAATACGCATTAATAGAGAAAACATTAACATTAATAAAATTGTGTATTTGTAATGTATTTCACATTGATAAGTATCAAACCACATGCGTGGAAAGAACCCTACATGGAGAAAGGAAACAAGATTTCAAGAAACGTATCTTTTGAGTGTGTATGAATATTCTAGATACGAAAACACACAAAGAGAGAAAAAAAAAAAAAACAGAAAATACCTTAAATGTGAAAACTAAATATTACAAAAAACCTCTCTTTTCAGTGTTTTTTGAGTTTCTTACGTAATAAGACTGTAAAACACATGCATAATACCCTTTTTGGAGAAATTTAAAAAAAACAAGCATTTTGAGTGTTTTGGAGCTTGTTACGTAGAAAAACAAAAAAAGTACATACAAAGTTCCTTATATTTGGGAACAAAAATACATTACAAGAAACGTCCATTATTAGTGTTTTTGAGTTTCTTGGATATCAAAACGGGAAAAAGCGTTAATAGCACTAAATATTAAGAAAAAGAACATTGCCAAAAACGTGTATTTTGAGTTTTTTTTTTTTTTACACTGTTAGATACCAAAAAAAAACAAAAAAATGCATATAACGGTGTCACATAATTAATAATAATGTGTATTGTATTTATAATGCCTTGCCTGATTAGCAATTTAGGTATATGTATATATACATGCATAAGTGTAGATAGTGGGTGTTGGCGGATAAGGGTGGGGCGGATATGATCACGCCATCCACTCATTAAGAGTGACTTTACCTATTATGGAAAGGTAATAAACTAATGAACAGTGTCCACCGGTAATTGATAATTAAAAAACCACACTGGAACATTTGGTGGCAGCTTAATGAGATATGAATAACTAACTCCAGTGCCAAGTGCAACAACAATAAACATTGGTTGAAAGTGAAGTGGTGAACGGACACAGTGAACGGAGAACATGACAAGCAGTGGCAGGGTAGTGAGGAGAGCAGAGGAGCGACAGTGAAAAATACCGTGCCTCATGAGGACGGAAACGTGTTGATTACAAGATCAGGGAATAAATACCCATCATTATCAGCAGCAACCATGTCTAATCCTAATGCTTCTGCTTCAGCCTCTACTGGCCCTCCTCAAGCCTTGCATGCATCTACTACACTTAAGGTACTTCCTATTCCTGAAACAATGTCAGCACTTCGCGGAGAAAACCCGCAAGAAAGAGCTCATGATTTCATCCGTTTGTGTGAGGATGTTATGACAAGATCACCGATGAAGACAAGATCTCTTTCGTCAGGTCTAAATTGGCTGGAGAAGCAGCACGCATGATGAATACCAGCACTATTATCCCGCTTGAAATAAGGACTAGTTATGCAAATTTCAATAAAAATTTCTTGAACATTTTTGGGGGTAAGAGTCAAACTGACCTCATGGTACTAGCATCCAAGGTGGGTCTTAGATTTGCAGCTGAAATTAACTCCCTTCACGAAATGAAAGCCTTAATCCCTACACACCAGTTCGTAACAGACTTCATGGATGTCTTACGGCTTAACAAATGGTTCCAAGGAAACAGTATGACAGAAACAGATTTCAGAAGACTTCTTGAATTCATCTTTTACATATCATTGGTGAATGGAGAAGTGAAGAAAACCGCAAGTCATTTCAGTTTTAAACTGGGAAACACAGCAGCTGACCTTGCAGTCCTGATTAGAGAGAAAAGGGGGCTACCTGGTACCCCTCCGGAAACTTAAACCTCACTGGTTGCTCCACTCATGGATGACGACCAATACCAACCTTGTGCGGCAGCCATGGCAAAGCCTGGAAATGTTTGTTCGTACTGCCATAAAACATGTCATATTGAAAAAAAAAATGTTTTAAGAAACAAAAGGACCAGAAATTGGCAGCAAATAAATCTGACTCGGAGAAGAAAACAAAAGAGGGTAATCTCTCTATTAGACCAAAACCAGGTGCATCGTCCCACGTGAATACAGGTAAGACAAAGTCCTACAGGGACGTCGCTACCCAATACTGCCTCATACATGGCCAGTTTAAACACTCATCAGAGCTATGTAAAGATATAATCAATATGAAAATTGAAAAACAGGCCAGAGTTAACCTGAACAGTACAAGGCAGTCGGGGGAAGACCAGCACAGAGTAGTAAACAAATCCGACTAAAACATCTAAATGTGCAAGACGCTAAGGCAGCAAATTCTTCTGACATGTCAGTGTATTCAACCATAAATGCTGCCAAAAACCAAACAGACATAATGGCATTACCAACTAGGGTAGGTAAGCATCGCTTACCTTTGGCTGTAGACACTGGAGCCACAGTAAACGTGATCTCTGAAGAATCTTACAAGATTCTGAAATGGAATTCACGCGGTGGTAAATATATGCTCCGTCCAAGTGACTTGAATCTTTCTGGTGTCACCGGGTCTGCCCTGAAAATCTTAAGAAAAATTTCCTTGCTAGTAAGTCTATCTAAGAATACTCAGCCTATTCAAACTGATTTATATGTAGTCAGTAACTTTAAACTTCCTTCTGACGGCTTGTTAGGGCTTAGAGCCATGAAGTCTCACCAGATAGTAATCTATCCAAAACAAAATACAGTCATGTACTGTGGACAACATCTGGAAGGGATTAAACATTCTGCACCTTTGGTTTCCAGGCAACCCAGTAACGGTTCTTTATTAGGGAAGGGACAAAGATCCAATGGGGAGCCTCAAATAATTCCATCTGTCCAGTCTCCTATGAGAGATAAGGATATAACAGAAGCATGGACGGAAGCCAAAGCAATTGTCAATGCCATTTATGACATTCCTGCTTGTTTGGCAAAACGGAGTACAATTCGTGTTCCAGAAGCTCCTGTAAGCAGTGACATCTGTCTTGAAGGTATAAGTAATGTCAGGCGATTGGCTGTTGAATCGACTTTTTCCACAATTAGAAAGGGTCATGTCACTGATGCCATGGTGGTGAACATTACTGGAGGCTCTGTAAGGATCATACAAGGTCTTTCCTTGGAAAGTGCCTGGTTTATGACAAGAAAGTGGTGCCAGATCCCAGTTTTCTGCCTGGAGCCTGCGTCTCTTCGGTGAGTCAGTCTGCTGTTGACACCGAGCTGGGGCAGGCGCCAACCCTATGTTCGTTTGTCAATGTTGTGGACTACCCCGAAATGAGGCCCGCGCTCTTGGACTTAATGGGGAAGTATCGCAATGTCCTGGCACTACCTGGAGAACCTTTAGGTGTGACCGATCGAGCGGAACACCACATTAGGTTAAAACCAAATACTAAGCCAGTATATATACCAGCTTATCGTTTGTCTCATAGTCAGAGGGTGACTGTAGATGACATGATTCATGACATGATTGACAAGAGAGTGATTCAAGAATCGTGCTCTCCTTGTAATTCACCAATCTTTTTGGCTTCCAAGAAAGATAAATCTTTCAGGTCGGTAATCGATTTCCGACATTTCAATGATGTCACTGTGGATGATCATTATCCTTTACCTGTCCTGAGCGACCTTCTGTTGTATTTAGGTCGTGGAAAGAAAATTTTATCTACTTTAGACCTGTTGTCAGGATACTGGCAGGTTCCCTTAGCACCCACTTCACGGGAAATAACGGCGTTCAGTACGCCTAATGGCCATTATGAATGGTTACGCATGCGTTTTGGATTAAAATCCGCTCCGGATTCCAGTGAATAATTAAAAATATTTTCACGGGTTTATTTGGCAAAACAGTGTTTGCATACCTTGATGATATAATCATCGCTAGTAATGATCAAGAGCCCCATCTGGAGAGTTTAAAATTAGCCCTACAGAAGCTTGAGGAAGCTGGACTTAAAGGAAAGCTTTCTAAATATGAATTTCTAAAAGCCAAAATAAAATTTCTTGGCCATGTAGTCGATGATGAAGGAATCTACACAGTGGATGAAAAGGTCATAGCTCTGCAGAAGTTTCCTCAACCTAAATCGGTGGAGAATGTCAGATCTTTCCTAGGCCTTGCGGGGTATTACCGTCCTTTCATCAAGAATTTTGCGGCGATTGCATCCCCATTTACTAAACTCCTTAAAAAGGATGTTGCTTTCCATTGGGATGCTGCTCATGAACAAAGTTTCAATGAATTAAAATCACTACTAACAAATGCACCTGTACTTGTTTTCCCAGAGCATTCAGAGCCATTCATTATTTGCACGGATGCTTCTTCTCTCGGATTAGGAGCAGTAATGATGCAGACAGATGCCAGAGGCAAAAACTATGTAATAGTATATGCAAGTCGTGTGCTTAATTCAGCAAAGTCTAATTACTCTGTCACTCATCAAGAAACACTTGCCATAGTTTGGGCTTTAAAACATTTTAAGGACATTATCCTTGGATATCCAATTACAGTCTACACGGTTCATGCACCCGTTATTGAACTGTTCAAAGGGAAAAATTTAACTGGACGAGTGGCAAGATGGTACTGTACCATGCGGGAATTTGCTCCAGTAGTCAAGTACTTGCCAGGTCGTGCTAATGTAGTAGCCGATGCACTTTCACGAAATGTGCTTGCAGGAGCTGTCAGTGACTCGATCCCTGTAAATAACTTTACCTTGGAGGATTTAGGTAAAACACAGCGAGAGCATGAAATATGGTCTAAGATCATACATGCTCTGGAGTCCGGCGAAGAAGATAATCTTCCACGTCTAAATATACCATTCTCTCAATTCTTCAAGTCACCAGACAATGTTCTGTGTCGACATAATCCCCAAATGGGAGATTCTATTAAGCAGCACATCATTCCTGAGAGTTTAGTCCCTGTCATACTTATCTTAGTGCATATGCCAAGTGCGGGACATCCAGGAAGAGAGCAGCGCGTAAAAGCTACTATTGGCCTACCATGCGCACTGACATAGAAAATTATGTTGCCAAGTGTATATCATGTGCAAAGCACAAGGGTGCGGTAAAAGGACCCGCCCCAATACTGGAATATCCACTACCTGAGCGACCTTGGGACATTGTCTCCATTGATCTTCTTCAATTACCCAAAAGTCAAAAAGGCTCGCAGTACCTACTTGTGTGTGTAGACAATTTTTCAAGGTTCGTGGTTCTCTCACCTTTAAAGGAAAAATCTGTTAAATATGTAGCGCATGCGCTAGTAGCGAAATTGTTTTGTCCATACTCACAGAAATGATGGCTAGACAAACAAGCGTGCGATCCCTGTCACGATACAGGTTGGAGACACAGTTAAAGTTTCATCATCCGGACAGGACCTCCAAACTCTCCTCAGAATTTAGTGGACCATGCTTGGTTGTCCGCCAGTTACATGGTAATAAATTTGAGGTGTATGACCCTCTTCTTAACACTGTTGAGATAGTACATAATGATCGGCTTGTGAAGACTAATGCTCAGATCGAATCATCAACAGAGAGTACTACTGATCAGGTTACAAACCATAATTCTACTAATACTATAAAGACGCATAGGTACAACCTGCGCTAATTGCCTGTATTATTTACAGATGGAACTGGGCCTCCTGGTTACCTACTTGAGCATGCTGCAGGTGCTACAAGCGTCCACTGCGTTGCATGTCAAACCTGGGGCTCTCACCACACATCTTGGGGAAGTTACCTTAATAGATGTTCTTCTGGTTCGATATCCTTTTTCTACCTTATTTTCCGTACCTTCGGACCTCGACACTGTCTCAAAAACTTTGGATAACTCCTTTCATGAATTGGAATCCTTACTTACAGACGCAAGTTTTCTCTCAAACCATAATCAAAGCTTTAAAAGCAAGGGTAGAATTTTTCCATGGAAAATTGAACCAATCTCAGCATGATTACAACCTTCATCCAGTGCACGCTCGTACCAAAAGAGGACTCATAAATGGGTTGGGACAACTGTCTCAATATCTCTTTGGCACCGCCTTGGACGAGGATGTACAGGATTTAAGGAAACATTATGATCAACTAATAACGGTTGCAGCTACTAATAGGAAGGTCCTGAACCTGCATCACAATAAAATAGTTAAATTAGAATCTAATCTCAGTGAATTATTACAGTACTCAAATGATTTATCAACTCTGCTTGATAATGCTTTACATAGTTTAGATGTGATAATTCACGTTGTGGTTATAGATCAAGCTTTGCATGTATTTGAAGCTTCCATGGGTTCAATTCTCTCCATAATTGAAGCGATAATTCGCAACATGGTGGATGCTGTCAATGGCAGAATAACAACTTCACTATTTCCTGAAGAGGATTTGCTTCACACACTAGGAATTGGTCAGTCAATCTACAAATTGACACCACTGTATGCAGCGAACATGATCCAATATTACTATCCATTGCTAGAAGCTACCTTGACCATAGACGCAATAATTGTAAACATACCTTTTAAATCTCAGGATCGTTTTGAGGCCTGTGAGATTAAACCTTTCCCATTCTCCGTTAATAATTCTGTGATGACACTGGACATGAATCCTTCCTTAGTGCTAAAAGCCAAGGACTTATATTATATTATATTATATACAATTGGAGATTTAACTGAATTAAAACGTTGTAAATCTTTATATTGACATTTGTACCATTGTTCAAGTATCCAATTTGCCTTCTTACCTGTAGTAAATGGTATCTGTGAAGTCGTCTTGACACGTTCAGAGGCGTCTGCAGCTCTATCACTCTGTCCATGCAAGCATGTGGTTTCAAAACCTATTTTCAATTGTAACTTTCATGGATATCATTACTTTTATTTCACAGAAACATTTTGTCTCCGTGACTTGACCAGAAGGGACAACCTCTGAGGAGGTTATAGGACATTATGAGGTACAAGATGCTTGTCATGTACGTTCTATTAAAGTAACCACTGGCCCTTCTAGGATTCACTTAGCATTCACGACAGACCTTTCATATAGGGTTTTCCCTGTCACCTCCCTGGAGAATCTGACAAAGTCAAGGATTTCTTTAATAACAAACTCCTTATCCTCTCTTTCCTTCTCAAACACAGAAGAATTTTCAGAGGCTCTAGATATATCTTTACCAGTATAACTGAAACCTGGAATTCTCTGTCCATGTGTCCTGACAGCTTGCCTTATTTTCATGTTCTTGATAATGTTTTTATATGTATGTGTTAGGAAAGCCTTAAATTTGTATGCATATCTTGATAGTAGACGTAAACGTCTTAATGAAGGAGTTTCATACACATAACATGGTTAGGTACACTGTATTCGCGAGGACGCGTCAAGTAGGTGACCGAGCGATGTAACGGTGTCACATAATTAATAATAATATGTATTGTATTTATAATGCCTTGCCTGATTAGCAATATAAGTGTATGTATACATACATGCATAAGTGTAGATAGTGGGTGTTGGCGGATAAGGGTGGGGCGGATATGATCACGCCATCCTACGTCACACACACACACACACCATGGAACTTTCCATACTCCTTTTATTACCATCGATAAGTAATCGGTAGCACCAACATCATAGTATCTAAGTATTCTCCATAATTAATCTCTCCATAATGCATTTTGGCATTTATTATTTTTATCTATAAGTAGCTTTTCCCTTGCCTTATTTATGTAATTAGAGAGTTATAATTATGAATATATTCATGTAATGTGAGTGCGGTCAACCCGCCCCTATTTCTACTGTCAGCACTTTTTGAAGGCGCTAAGCGTCCCTTGTGCCGGCTCCGGCAGTCTCTTGCCAGGATGTAACGCTGTACCACGCAGAGGACATCCGTTGTCCCGTACACGCCGCACTCTTCTCCAGAACTCTGTACATATATCTAAATATACACATTTTTATACGTTCACCTTTGACATTCACCTGAAAACCACAGAAACTCACCAAGAGTGACTTTACCTATTACTCAAAGGTAAGAAACTAATGAACAGTGTCCAACGGTAATTGATAATTAAAAACCACTCTGGAACATGCATACAAAGTCCCTAATTTGTTAAAAAGAAAAAAATTCTGAAATATGTGTTAGTGTTTATGAGCGTCTTAGGCACTGAAACGCTATAAAAAAAAAAGAAATGCATCAAAAACACCCTGTATGGTACAATAAAACATCATTACGAAAAACGTGTCTTTTTTTGTGATTTTGAGCTTACGTACCAAAACGCTAAGCACATACAAAACATTCTTTATGGACAAATAAAATAAAAAAGTACCAAAGACAAGTATTTTGAGTGTTTTGAGCTTGTTACCCATCAAAATGGCAAAATGCATAGAAACTAACTTATATTGCTAAACGAAAGACCATTACGAGAAAAGTATATCATCAGTGATTTTGAGCATCTAAAATACAAAAACTTTAAAATGCATGAATACCACTCTATATGTAGAAAGAGATCAAACTTACCAACACCGTGTATATATATATATATATATATATATATATATATATATATATATATATATATATATATATATATATATATATATATATATATATATATATATATATATATATATATATATATATATATATATATATATATATATATATATATATATATATATATAGTCACCAAAACGATAAAAAGCATGAAAATCGCCTTATGTGGGAGTGCAAAACATTACAAAAAACGTTTTTTTTTTTTTTTGAGCTTCTTACGTACCGAAACGATGAAAGGCATGCAAAACACCTTTTATGGTAAAACAGAATAACATAACAACAAATAAGTATTTGTATAGTTTTAGAGCTTGTTTCGTAGAAAAACGCGAAAATGCAAGCAAAGTACCATATAAGTGAAAACGATAAGACATTATGAAAAACGTTTATTATGAGTGTTTTTTTTTGTGTGTTTCTTAGACTCCAAAACGCGAAAACGCGTTATCACAACTGTATATGGTGAGATAGAAGAACATTACCAAAATCATGTATTTTGAATGTTTTTTTCCCATTGTTAAGTACCGAAATACGAAAATACATGTAAAGTCTTTTGCATACAGAAACGAAACGATAGTTCTAGAAAACTGTATTTTGAGCAGTTATGTGGGTTTTGGGAAGAAAAACGCTAAAAAAAAACATGGAAATCACCCAATAATGTAATACAAAACAACATGCGAAAATTCTAAAAAGCATAGAAAACACCTTAAAGGAAAAACAAAATAATAATATCAAAAACAATTATTTTGAGTGTTTTCATTTGTTATGTACAAAAGTGCCAAAAAGCATGCAAGGTATCCTACATGGGGAAACGAGAAGACATTTCGAGAAACGTGTATTATGAGTGTTTTTGAGCTTCTTCGGTATCAAAACGCTAAAAAGCATGAATTGCATATATACAAAAATCCTTAATAGAGAAAGAAAATAACATTACCAATAACAAGTATTTTGAGTGTTTTTGAACTTGTTACGTATAAAATCAAAAGCTTTTCGTCTCATCAACTCCTCTCCTCTAACTGACTGTGTTCAGCCTCTCTCTCACCGCCGCAATGTTGCATATCTAGTTGTCTTCTACCGCTATTTTCATGCTAACTGCTCTTCTGATCTTGCTAACTGCATGCCTCCCCTCCTTCCGCGGCCTCGCTGCACAAGACTTTCTTCTTTCTCTCACCCATATTCTGTCCACCTCTCTAACGCAAGAGTTAACCAGTATTCTCAATCATTCATCCCTTTCTCTGGTAAACTCTGGAACTCCCTGCCTGCTTCTGTATTTCCACCTTCCTATGACTTGAATTCCTTCGAGAGGGAGGTTTCAAGACACTTATTCATCAATTTTTGACCACTGCTTTGACCCTTTTATGGGACTGGCATTTAAGTGGGCATTTTTTTACTAGATTTTTGTTGCCCTTGGCCAGTGTCCTTCCTACATAAAAAAAAAAAAAAAAAAACGCCAAAATGTAAAGTACCTTATATGGGTAAAAGGTATGAATAACATTTATAACTTTTACCGTTTTTGAGATTATTACTTAAAAAAAAACTCCAAAGTGTCTGAAAAGTACCTATATGGGGAAACGAAGAAGAAAAAAATACGAGAAATGTGTATTTTGTTAGTTACATTGTTAGTACCAAATCGCCGAAATGCATGCAAAACCTTCTATTTGGGGAAAGGAAAAGACATCACCAGAAATGCATCTTTTAAGTGTTTTCGAGAGTGATATGCTCCAAAACGCTAAAAAGCATGGAAATCACGCTGCATGGGAATATAATACAAGTTTACGAAAAACGTGCCTCTTAAATATTTTTTTTTACTTATTACGTACGCAAATGCTAAGAAGCATACAAAAAACATTTTATGGAGAAACAGAATAATTTTACCATAAATAAGTATTTTGAGTGTTTTTAACTTGTTACGTACAAAAAAAAATTCATGCAAAGAACCCTATATTAGGAAAAGAAAAAAAATACAAGAAACGTGTATTAAGAGTGTTTTTGAGATTCTTAGGTTCCAAAACGCTAATACGTATGAACAGCACTCAATATAGATAAAGAGAAAAACCGAAAAAAAAACATGTGTTTTGAGTGTGTTTCACATTGTAAGGAGCCATAACGCTAAACTCCATGCAAAGCACCTCAGAACAACATTACCAAAAAAAACGTGTCTTTCGAGTGAATTTCGTCCTCTTTTAGAGATTTTGGTGAAACTTTTGCTGTTGCCTTGGATATATCAAAAGCTTTTGATAGAGTCCGGCACAAAGCTTTCATTTTCAAACTACCCTCCCACGGCTCAAGTTTCATCTCAAGTTTCCTTTCTGACCGTTCTATTGCTGCTGTGGTAGACGGTCACTGTTCTTCTCCTAAATGTATTAACAGTGGTGTTGCTCAGGGTTCTGTCCTTTCACCCACTCTCTTCTTATTATTCATCAATAACTTTCTAAACCAAACTTCTTTTCCTAACCACTTTTACGCTGATGATACCACCCTGCACTTTTCCACGTCTTTTCATAAACATCCAACCCTTCAGGAAGTAAACATATCACGCAGGGAAGCCTAACAACGCCTGACTTCTGATCTTCCTAAAATTTCTGATTGGGGCAGAGCAAACTTGGTATTGTTCAATGCCTCAAAAACTCAATTCCTCCATCTATCAACTCGACACAACCTTCCAGACAACTATCCCCTCTTCTTCAATGACACTCAACTGTCCCCCTCGTCTACAATGAACGGTCTGTCCTTTACTTATAATCTGAACTGGAAACTTCACATCTCATCTCTAGCTAAAACAGCTTCAATGAAGTTAGGTGTTCTGAGACGTCTCCGCCAGTTTTCCTCACTCCCCCCACCCCCCACCCAGATGCTAATATTGTACAGGGGCCTTATCCGTCCATATATGGAGTATGCTTCACATGTCTGGGGGGAGTTTCACTCATACCGATTTTCTAGACAGGGTGGAATAAAAAGCTTTTCGTCTCATCAACTCTCTTCTAATTGACTGTCTTCAGCCTCTCTCTTATCGCTGCAATGTTGTTTGTGTAACGCTCCTTTTTATTATTTCTGTGTTTCTTTGAGTCTCCCCAATAATTGTTTTCTTTTGTAGCTTGCGGTGAAGAGGAGGATAATAGCGGTAATTAAAGGTTTAGTGATTATATGAAAAAAGTATATTTATAAGGCGTGTATTCGTGGGAGTGATTTAAAAGTCTTGAAACATTTGTTATAAATAGTCTTTACTTATTTCAACTGTGGTTTTCTCTAATCAGTGGTAATACGAATAATAGGATTACATCATGTTGCGTCAGCCTACCAGTAACTCATAAGGTGTCATTCCCTAGCTTATAAAATATGTTAGTAATTTAGAATTCAATTATTAACTTCAACTAATGTCCAGCTTATATGCTCACCTTGCTAGCCAATTATTCCTGCATTTTTATTTAAACTCACGGTTCAGTAAAATTATTTGTGAAAGAAGAGAGAGAGAGAACTAGCTAAGGTTCCAATAACTTCAGAGGCCTGGGGGTGTTGAGGGAGAGAGCACAGAATGGCGTCTCCCTTCCCTCTGGCAACAGGTGGGTCTCGTAGCTCTGAAATATTTGATTTTTCTTTTATTTAGAAGTGAATATTACTGTGTTCATGTTTATTATTCATGTCTCTAGTGAAGATATAGTAACAGTACGTGTTGACAGAATGGCGTCTCCCTTCCCTCTGGCAAGAGAATGGCGTCTCCCTTCCCTCTGGCAAGAGAATGGCGTCTCCCTTCCCTCTGGCAACAGATAAAATAGCCGGTGTTGGTCCCACGTGGAGACAGGCCACAGAGTCTTGGGAAAGTGTTAGCCATGTAATGTTTCTTTAGTCAAATATAGTCTACTGTGAATGTGTTGTGGGCAATATTATTGCCGTAGAGAAGTGATGGATGAAGGCTGTGACGCTATTTAGGGATATAACGGTGCCCAGAATCAATGGTACTCTTGAGGAGTTATAAAAGTAATTATTTTCTTGTGTATTCGTAGTGTTAAGTAACGGAGTATAAGTGTATATGCCAAACCAGAATTTCAAGTGTCATAGTGGGTCAGTCAACCCAAAGAATCCCATCAGTATTATTCATTTAATTATTTTTGCTATTTTTATATTTTTCGTTCCTCCTAATAAAGCCACACTGTAGGTACTGTGTGATAATTAACCTCTCCCTACCCTCTGGCCATGACGATGAAGGCGAGAACCATTACCAATCAAAAATGTTTTCTTTTTTTCTATTGTGTGTGCGTGCTTCACCTCTTCTCTCTTCCTCTTCTTTTTTTTCTTCTTCACCGTGAAGATCTTTGCCTCGTCTCATTAGAGCTCTGATCGGACCGGTGAGGAGGAGGGAGGAGGGGGGAACCGGAGGAGGGGGGGGGTGGCGTTACATTTGTGTTACGAAAAACGTCTCTTCTCGGTGTTTTTTTAGATCCTTATGTACAAAACGGCAAAAAATGCATGAAAAACATCCCTTATGCAGAAGTAGAAAAACATTAACAAAAACAAGTATTTTGAGTATTTTTAAGCTTGTTACGTAGAAAAACGCTAAAATGCATGGAAACTACCCCATATAGAGAAACGAAACGACATTCCGAGAAAGGTGTCTTTTGAGTGGTTTTATGTGTTAGGCACCAGAACGCTAAAAGTCATGGATTTCACCGTATATGGAATGCAAAACATTAAGAAAAAATGTGCCTTTTTAGTGTTTTGAACTTCATGCGTACCAAAATGCTAAAACACATGGAAAATACCTTTTTAAGGAAAAATATAATAACATTACCAAAAAGTACTTTGAATGTTTTTTGAGCTTCTTGTATACCAAAACGCTAAAATCCATGAATATCAAGCACCGTTTATATATGGAGAAAGAGATCAGTATTTATCAAAAACGTGTATTTCACATTGTTAGGTACCATAACGCCAAAATGCATGCCAAGTACCCTATATCGGGAGCGAAACGAGATTTCCAGAAACATATCTATTCACTGCTTATGAGCTTGCTAGGCCCTAAAACGATGGAAAGCATGGAAAGCACCCTACATGGGAAAATAAAACATTACAAAAAACGTCTCTTATCAGTGTTTCTGAGTTTCTCATGTATTAAAACACTAAAACCCATGTATACACCCTTCATTTAGAAACATAATATCTTTACCATTAACAAGTATTTTGAAATTTTTTTTTGAGATTGTTACACAAAAAAATATTAAAATACATGTAAAGTGCCTCATATGGGGAAACGTAAAGACATTACGATAAACGTGTATTATGAGTGTTTCTGAGCTTCTTAGGTACCAAAACGCTAAACGCATAAATAGCACTCTATATGGAGAAACAGAACATTACGAAAAAAACGTGTATTTAAAGTGTATTTCAGATTCCTGGGTACCAAAACGCGAAAATGCATGCAAAGCACCCTATATGAGACAAAAACAAAAAAAAAAAAAAAAAAAAATTCCCCTCAAAAAAAAAAAAAATTGTCTTTTTAATGTTAAACAGCGTGTCAGACATCAAAACACTAAAAAGCATAGTGAGCAACATATATGGGGGAAGAAAACTAAAGCACCTATATGGAGAAACAAAACAACATTGCCTAAAACGTGTCTTTTGACTGTTTTTACGTGCAAAACGCTAAAACACATGCAAAACTTTCTACACCAGTGGTTCTCAAACTTTTTCATGAGCGACCCTATTTGGAACATTTCATTCCTTCGCGACCCATGATTGGTTCATATGTGATGAAGTTGTAGAATAAACCAATAAGAACGAAAGATTATTGTTATTATTATTATTAGTTAGTAAATATAGTAAGTAGTATATGAAGCAAGATATTATATAATTATACACACACACACACACACACACACACACACACACACACACACACACACACACACACACACTCTACTCACACAGATGACTGCAAACGGCACAACCTCCCTCGCCTGCGGTCGGTGAAAAATAGACACCGCACACGAGCCTGCATGGGCCCACTGCCAGTCCAACATAGGCGTTTGATACAGGAATCATTCCTGTCAGAGACACCATTACGTGGGGCCCAGGAGGAGGGAGGTGGGGGGAAGATGAACATACATAACAAAAGTAATTTATGGTTAAAGAAGAATAATTCAATTAAGTAACTAAAATACACTGAAACACTGAAAGCATGATAATGTTCCTGTGTCCCTGCGACCCATCAAAATTGATCTCGCGACCCAACGTTGGGTCGCGACCCATAGTTTGAGAACCACTGTTCTATACGAAGAAAAGAATATCATTAAAGCAACAAATATTTTGAGTGTTTTTGAGATTGTTACGTAAAAAAACGCCAAAATGCATGGGAAGTACCCTAAATGGTTAAACGAAAGAACTTTACGACAACCGTGTCGCTCATAATAATGAGTGTTTTTGAGCTTCTTAGGTACCAAAGAACTAAAACGTATGAACAGCATTCTATATGGAGAAAAAGAACATCACTAAAAATGTGTATTTTAAGTGTATTTCATATTGTTATGTACCAAAACGCCAAAAAGCAGGCAATGCACTTTATATGGGGAAATGAAACGACATTTCTACGAACGTTTTTTTTTTTTTTTTTTTTTTTTTAGTGTTTATGAACGTGCTAAGCATTAAAACGCTGAAAACAACGGAAAAGACCCTATATGAGAATGCAGAAAAAAAAATGTAAAATGAAAAACGTGTCTTTTGAGTGTTTTTGAGCTACTTACTGATAAAAACGCAAAAACGCATTGAAAATACACTTTGTGGAGCAAAGGAATAATATTACGAAATGAAGTATTTTAGGTGTTGTTTAGGCTTGTTACAGAGAAAAAAACGCCAAAATAGATGCAAAGTATCTTACATCGGGAAACGAAAAGATATTTCGAGAAACGTGTACCATAAGTTTTTTTTTTTCAGATTCGATACCAAAACTCTTATACGGCACTGTATATGTTAAAAAAAAAAAAAAACATTATCAAAAACATGTATATAATTTCACATCTTAAGCACTAAAATGCCAATGTGCATACAACCTAAATGGTTTTTGAGTCTTTATCAGCGTGTTAAGCACAAAATCGCTAAAAAGCATGGAAAACACTCTATATGAGGAAACAACACATCATTACCAAAAAACGTGTCGTGATTTTTTTTTTTTTTTTTAGCTATGTATGTACCAAAACATTAGAACGAATACAAAACATCCTAAATGGAGAAACAAAATAGCCGGACCAAAAGCAAATATATTGAATGCTTTCGAACTTGTTACGTAAAAAGAACGTTAAAATTCATATGGAAGAACAGAATAACATTTTGAGAGATTTTGAGCTTCTTATGTTCCAAAACACCAAAATGAATGGAAAGTACCCTATATGAGGAAAGGAAAGGACATTACGAGGAATGGGTATTATGAGTGTTTTTTGGCTTCTTAGGTACCAAAACACGAAATCGCATGCATAACACTATATTGAGAAACAGAAGAACATTGCCAAAAACGTGTATTTTGACAGTATTTCACGTTGTTCAGTACCGAAAAGGAAAAGAGATTTCCAGAAATGTGTCTTTTGAGTAGTTTTGAGCGAGCTAGGCACAGAAATTATAAAAAGGCATTAAAGGCACCCTACATGGAAAAAAAATCAATATATATATATATATATATATATATATATATATATATATATATATATATATATATATATATATATATATATATATATATATATATATATATATGATCAGAAACATTTCTTTTCATTGTTTTTTCAGCTGCTTACGTACCAAACCCCGATACGCATGCAAACATACGATTATGAGGAAGGAGTATAAGTTTACGAAAAACGTGTATTTTGATTTTTTTTTCTTAGATTGTTACGAAAAAAAAAAAAACTAAATGTATGCAAAGTATTCTATATGAGGAGACAAAAAAAAAAAAAACATTACGAGAGACGTGTATCATGAGTTTTTTTTATTTTAGCTTCCTAGGTACCAAAATGCTAAAGCACATGAATGTATACCACTATATATCGAGAAACAAAACATTATCAAAAACATGTCTTGAGTTTTTTTTTTTTTTTTCAAATTAATAGGTTGCAAAACGCCAAAATGCATGCAAAGCTCCTATATGTTGAAATGAAACATTACCCGAAACGTCTTTTGAGTGTTTTTGAGAGTCGTAGGCAGCAACACGATAAAAAGCAGGGAAATCAATCTATATAGGAAAAGAAATCAGAATTACGAAAAACATATCTTTTGAGTCTTTATTATCATCTTATTACGTACCAAAATGTTAAAACGCATGTAAAAAGAATCCTTTAAGAAACAGAATAAAATTACCAAAAACAAATATTTTGAGTATTTTTTAGCGTGTTACGTAGAAAAAAAAAAAACGCAAAATGTAGGCAATATATCCTACATGGGGAAACGAAAAGACATTACGAGAAACGTGTATTATAAGTGTTTTTGAGCTTCTTATGTACCAAAAGGCTAAAACGCATGAATAGCACTCGACATCTTTTTTAGAGCGTGCTAAGCATCAAAACGCTGAAAAGCATAGAAAGCATCCTGTATTGGAATACTCAGTATACAGAAATAGACAAACGTTACGAAAAACTTGTATTTTGACTTTTCATAATGATAGTTACCAAAACATCAAAATGCATGCAAATTACCCTATAAGGGGAAACGAAAGTACATTACAAGAAACGTGTATTATAAGTGCTTTTGAGATCCTTAGGTATCTAACTCTAAAATGCGTGACGAGTATTTTATATGGAGAAACAAAACAACATGACCAAAAAGTTGTGTTTCGATTATTATTCACGTTGTTAGTTACCAGCACACAAAAATACATGGAAAGCACTTTATATGGTGACACGAAACGACATTACTGGAAATGTGCTATTTAAGTGTTTTCAGCGTTTTAAGCACCAAACAACAACATTACCAAATGTGTGTCTTTTGAGTGTTTTTGAGCTTCTTATGAACCAGAACGATAAAATGTATCCAAACACGTTTTAGGGAGAAACAAAATAACATCCAAAAATGTGTATTTTGAGTATTTTTGAGCTTGTTTGGTGCAGAAACAGGAAAATGCATGTAAAGTTCTTTATATAATGAAATAAAATGATATTACTAAAAAAGTGCATGAGGAGTTTTTTTTTTTTTTGAGATTCTTATGTACCAAAACGTTAAAACACGTGAATCGTGCTCTGTATGGAGAAAGAATACTACATTATCAATAACGTGAGTTCTGTTTTCCAAATTGTTAGGTATCAAAACGCAAAAATGCATGTAAAGCACTTTATATATGGAAATGAAACGAATATACCAGAAACCTTATTTTTTTTGTTTTTTTCAGCGTTTTAAGAACCAAACCAATAAAAACCAAATTATTGCATATTATTGTAATACATTATTGCAATAATCATTACGAGAAACGTGTTTTTTTAAATTTTTATTTATTGCAATACAAATCATTACGAAAAAACGTGTTTTTTTTCAGGTTCTAACGAACCAAAACGCTAAAATACATGCAAAACACCCTTTGTGGAGAAACAGAATAACATTACCAACAACGTGTATTTTCAGTGTTTTTGAACTTGTTATATAGGAAAACGGCAAAATGCATGCAAAGTCCCCTATATAGGAAAGGAAACAATATTACAAGAAAAGTCTTTTAGGTACCAAAACGCTAAAACTAATAATTAGCACTTTATATGAAGAAAAGAACAACATTACAAAAAACGTATGTTTTGAGTGTGTTTTTACATTGCTAAGTACCAAAACACCAAAATGCATGCGAAGCACCCTATATGGGGAAGCAAAAGAACATTACGAGAAACATGTTGTATGAGTTATTGGCCTTCTTAGATAGAAAACTCGAAAACGCGTGAATAGCACTCTATATGGAGACACAGAACAGTATTACCAAAAGCGATTATTTTGAGAATTTATGACATTGTTAGGTACCAAAACGCCAAGATGCATGGAAAGCACTCTATATTGGAAACGAAATGTCATACCAGAAACGTGCATTTTAAGTGTTTTGAGTGTGTCAGTTTCCAAAACAGTGAAAATCATGTAAAAAAGCGATATTACCGAAAAATTACCGTTTTTGAGCTTCTATAGTATTAAAACGCAAAACCGCGTGAATAACACACTATATGCAGAAACAGAAGAATATCAAGAAAACACTGTATTTTGATTGTTTTTTTTTTCACATTGATACTAAAACGCCAAAACCTTACAAAGAACTTTATATGGGGAAAAGAAATGACATTATAAGAAAGGTGTTTTTTGAGGGTGTTAGGCACCATAATAGGTTTTAGGCACCATAGGTTTTCAGGGTGTTAGGCACCATAATGCTAGAAAGCATAGAAAGCACCCTATATGGGAATACAAAACAGCATTAAAAAAACGTGTATTTTGAGTGTTTTTAAGCCTCTTCCATACGAAAACGGTGAAACGCATAGAAAACAACCTTTAGGTACAAACAGAATAACTACCATATAGTGGATTTTGATTGTTTTTGAGCTCCTTACGTATAAAAAAACACTAAAATGTATGTAAGGTACTCTAAATTAGGAAACGCCTAATTACCATAGATGTCTATAACTAGTTTCTGAGCTTCTTAGGTACCAGAGCACGTGAAAACACTCTATATAGAGAAACAGAACAACATTACCAAAAGCGTGTGTTTTAGAGTATTTTTCACCTTCTTATGTACCAAACACCAAAAAAGCATGCAAAGCATTTGATTTTAAAAGCAGAACTATGTTACCAACAACGTGTATTTTTTTTTTTTAGCTCGTTAGGCACAAAAACGCCAAAATGCATGCAAAGCATGGGAAATGAAAGGACATAATGAGACACGTGTATAATAAGTGTTTTTGAGTTTCTTAGCTATCGAAATGCAAAAATGACTGAATAACACTCTATATGGAGAAACATAAGAACATTACGAAAAACGTGTAATTTCAGTGTTTCCCACATTGTTAGGTAAAAAAAAAAGTAAAAATGCAAGAAAAACATTCTATATGCGTAAACGCAACATTACCAGAAACGTGTGTTTTAAATGCTTCTGAGCGTGTTAGGAAACAAAATGCTAAAAATCATATGAAATAAAACAATACTTCCAGAAACGTGCATTTTTTTTTTTTTATTATTTTTGAGGTTCTTAGGTACCTAAACGGGAAAACGCGTGAAAAGCACATTATATGGAAAAGCAACATTACGAAAAGCCCGTATTTTGGGTGTTTTTGAGCCTCTTACGTATATAACGGATAAAACGCAGGCAAAACACCCATTATAGAAAAACAGAATTACATTACAAAAAATATGCATTATGAGTAATTTTGAGCTTGATATATATAAAAACGGAAAAAATGCATGCAAAACCCTGATATGGTGAAACAAAACATAATTACCAGAAACGTGTATTTTGAGTGTTATAGACCTTAGGTAACAAAAACATAAAACGCGTGAATAGCGCTCTATATGTAGAAATAGAACATCAAAACATTATATCAAAAACTTATGTTTCGAATGTTTTTCACATAATTAGGTACCAAAATGCTAAAATGCATACAAAGATGCGGAAAGGAAATGACATTGCCAGAAACGTGCCTTTTCGCTGTTTTTCATCGTTTTAGGCACCAAAAGGTTAAAAAGCATGGAAATCACCTTATATGGGAATACACAACATCATTACCAAAAACGTGTCTTTTGGGGTTTCTTTAAGCTTCATTATCAACACGTTAAAATCCATGCAAAACACTTTTTTTTTTTTTTTATGAGCAAGCAGAATAACATGAAAAAAAAAAAAAAACGACATTACCAAAAACGTATATTTTAAGTGTTTATCACAGTTAGGTACCAAAACGCAAAATGCATGCAAATCACTCTATATGGGGAAACGGTACGACCTTACCAGAAACGTGTCTTTTTACATTGTGTTTGATCTTTTTAGGCACCAAAACGCTAAAAGGCATAGAAAACACCCCATACTGGAAAACAAAACATTACCAAAAAGGTGTCCTTTGTGTGTTTTTGAGCATCTCATGTACCAAATCGATAAAACGCATAATAAAAAATCATTATATAGAAACAGGATAATATTACAATAAGTGTATTATGGGTGTTCTTGAAGTTTTTAGGTAAAGAAACTCCAAAATGCATACGAAGTAGCCTATATAATGAAACAAAACGATATTACCAGAAATGCGTATTAATAAAACGCTAAAACTCGTGAATAGCATACTGTATATAGAAACAAAACAACACCAAAAACGTATGTTTTGAGTGTTATTCACATTGTTAGGCACGAAAACGCCAAAATCCATGCAAAGTCCTCTGATGGAATAACGAAAAGACATTTTAAAAAGCGTTTATTATAAGTGTTTTTTTTTTTTTTTAGCTTTTTAGGTACCAAAACACAAAAACGCTTTCATATCACTCTATATGGAGAAACGGAACATTACCATAAATGCTAAAAGACATGAATAGCTCTCTATATAGAGAAACGGAACAACATTACCAAGAACTTGTATTTTGAGTGTATTTCAAATTGTTATCTACCAAAACGCCAAAATGCATGTAAAGCACCCTATATGGAGAAAGGAAAATAAAATTCCAGAAACGTGTGTTTTGAGTTATTATGAGCGTGCTAGGCATCTAAACGATGAAAAGAAAAGCATAAGAAACACCCTATATTGGAAAAGAAAACAATATAACCAAAACGTCTCTTTTTCAGTGTTTCTAATCTATTTACATACTAAAACGCTGAAAAGCATGCAAAAATCCTTTATGGAGAAATTTTATAATTTTACAAGAAAGGTGTATTTTGAATGTTTTGAGTTTGTTACGTAGAAAAATGGCAAAAGGCATGCAAAGCACTCTATATAGGGAAACGAAAAGGTTACAAAAAACATTTATTACGAGAGTTTTTAAACTTCTTAGGTACCAAAATACTAAAGAGCACTCCATATCGACAAACAGAACAACATTACAAAAACGTGTATTTTCAGTTTTTCCCATTGTTACGAACCAAAAACCCCAAAATGAAAGCAAAACCCACCATATGAGTAAACAAAACAGCTATACAAAAAAAAAGGTCTTTTGAGTGTTTTTGAGCTACTAACGTACCAAAACGTTGCTTGCAAAAAATATATATATATATGGAGAAACAAAGTAACATTACCAAGAAGCAAGTATTCTGAGTGTTCTTGAGTTTACAAAAACGCTAAAATGCATACAAAGTACCGTATATGATGAAATGAAAAGACATTAAGAGAAACGTGTATTATAGGTGTCTTTGAGTTATTTAGGCACCAAAACAATAGCACATACAGCAATATAGAGAAACACAATATCATGAACAAATTTTCGTAGTTATGTATCAAAACGTCAAAATGCATGTAAAGCACCCTATATGGGGAAAGGAAATGAGATTTCCAGAAACGTGTCTTCAGAGTGTTTATGAGCGTTCTAGGCACCAAAACGATATAAGCATAGAAAGCACCGTATATAGTTGAAGAAAAAAAAAAAAATCACCCAAAAAAAATATCTTTTCAGTGTTTTTTTAGTTAGTTTTGTACTAAAACGCTGAAAAGCATGTAAAAAACTCTTAATGGAGAAACAGTATAACTTTACCAAAAACATGTATTTTTAGTGTTTCTGAGCTTGTTACGTAGGAAAATGCATGGAAAGATATTGAGAAACGAAACGATATTCCAAGAAACGTATCTTTTGCGTGTTTTTTTTTTTTTATATGCATGTTAGGCACCAAAACCAAAAAAAAAAAAAAAATGGAAATCACCCTGTATGAAAAAAAGAAAACATTACCAAAAACTAAACTTTTGAGTGTTCTTATTACCTACCAAGACGCCAAAACGCTTTTAAAAACACTTTATGGAGAAACAGAATAAACAAAAATCAAAACATGTATTTTGAGTGTTTTTGAGCTTGTTATGCAAGGGAACCTATATGACAAAACGAAAGGACATTACGAGAGATGTGTATTATAAGTGTTTTTTGAGCTTATGTAACATGTTAAAACGCAAACATAGCGCTCTATATCGAGAAACAGAGCAACATCACCAAAAACATGTATTTTGAGTCTTTTCTAGTTCTTAGGTACCAAAACACAAAAATGCATGGAAAGCCCACCATATGGGAAAACAAAACAACTTTACAAAAAACGTGTCTTTTCAGTGTTTTCAACTACTTACGTACCAAAACGCTAAAATGCATGCAAAAACGCTCTTTTATGGAGAAAGATAATAATTTCACCTAAAACAACTATTTTGAGTGTTTTTCAGCTTGTTACGTACAAAAACGGAAAAAAAAATGCATGGAAAGTACCTTATTTGGGGAAACGAAAAGACATTACGAGAAAAATATATTACTCTAATTTGGAAAAAGGAAACGGGACTTACAGAAACGTGTCATTTAAGTGTTTATGAGCGTTTTAGGCACCAAAACGATAAAGGCAAGGAAAGCAGCAAAAACGCCTTGCAGCGTTTTTGAGCTAGTTGTGTACCAAAACCCTGAAAAGCATGTAAAAAACCCTTTATGGAGGAACAGTACACCTTTACCAAAAACGAGTATTTTGACTGTTTTTGAGCTTCTTACGCAGAAAAATCCCCAAATGCATCAAAAGACATTACGAAAAACATATATTATGAGAGTTTTTGAGGTTCTGAAACGCATAAATATCACTGTATATGTACAAACAATGAATAAAGAAAAACTTGTATTTTGAGTGTTTTCAACTTATTAGGTACCAAAACAGCAAGATGCGTCCAAAGACTCTGATACTGGAAACGAAACGACATTACACAGAAAGGTCTCTTTCGAGTGTTTTTTTGAGCGTTTTAGGCACTAAAACGCTAAAATTATGGAAGTCACTTTATATGGGAATAAAAAGCAACACAACGAAAAACGTATCTTTTAAGTGTCTTTGAACTTCTCACATACCAAAACACGAAAACTCTATTGAGAAGTAGAATAACCTTACCCAAAGCATTTACAGTGTTTTTTCAGCTAGTTACATAGAAAATTGCCCCAAATGCATACAAAAAAAAACTCTTTATGAAGAAAAAAATTATATTACGATTAACGTGCATTATGAATGTTCCTCAGCATCTTAGGTACCAAAACACGAAAACGCGTTGATACAAATATTTTCAGAGTTTTGGGCTTGTTACATACAAAAACTTCAAAATGCATGCAAATTATCCAAATAAGGAAACAAAAAGACGTTATAAGAAACGTGTATCATGAGTGTTTTTGAGATTCTTCGGTACCCAAACGTTAAAACGCATGAACATTACAACATGAACGCTAAAACAGAAGAACATTACAAAAAATGTGTATTTTGAATGTATTTCACATTGTTAGGTGCCATAGCGCCAAAATGCAAGCAAGGCACCCTATATGAAGAAACGAAAACATTACGAAGAACAAGTATTATGTTTTTTTTTTTTCTTTAGCTTAACTATCAACGCATAAATATCATTCTATATCAAGTAACAGAAAAACATTACCAAAAACGTGTATTTTGAGATTACTTCACATTCTTAGGTGCCATATCGCGAAAATGCATGCAATTTATCCTATATGGGGAAACGGAAAGTGATTAAGAGAATCGTGTATGTTTTTGAGATTCTTAGTTACCAAAACGCTAAAACGCATGAATAGCAAGCTATATGGAAAAAACAGAACATCATTACCAAAAAGAAGTATTTTGAGTGTTTTTGTACTTGTTACGTGCAAAAACGCCAAAATGAATCCAAAGTAACCTATAAGGGACATGAAAAACATGACGAGGCGCGTGTATTATGAGTATTTCTAGCTTCTTAGGTACCACAAAATCGCATGAATAGCACTCTCTATAGAAAATAGAACAATATTACTAGAAATGTTTATTTTGAGTGTATTTCACATTATAATGTGCCATAACGCCAAAATCTATGCAAAGCACCCTATATGGGAAAAAGAAACGATATTTCCATAAACGTGCCTTCTGAGTTTTTATCAGTGTTTTAGACACCAAAACGCTAAAAAACGTAGAAAGAACTCTATACGAAAGAAGAAAATATCTTTACGAAAAACGTGTTTTGACAGTTTTTTTTTGTTTTTTTAGCTTTTTAAGTACCAAAACGCTGAAAGGCATGCAAAATACCTTTTATGGAGAAAAACAATGACATTACATTACAGTACCCTATAATGGAAAACGAAAGGACAGCGATAAACCTACATTATCAGTGTTTTTTATCTTAGGTACCAAAGGAATAAAACTCATGAATACCACTATATATGGAGATACAGAAAAACGTTACCAAAGGCGTGCATTTTGAGTGTATTTCACAATGTTAGGTAACAAAACGCAAAACATACCCACAAAAATCACTATTTTGAAAAAGAAAACGAAATTACCAGGAACGTGCTTTTTGAGTTTTTTTTTTTTTTTACGTGTTTGGCATCAAAACACTAAAAACCAAGAAATCATCCTGAATGGGAAAAGAAATCTACCAAAAACTTGTCTGTTTTTTTTTTTTTTTTTTTTTTTTTTTTTTTTTTTTTTTTTTTTTACGCACCAAAACACTAAAGCGCTTGCAAAGCACCCTTCATGGAGAAACAGAATAACACTGGCAAAAAACAAGTGTGTTTTTTAGCTTCTTACGTAGACAAACACCATAATGCATGCGAAGTACGCTATATGAGGACACAAAAAGATATTTCGAGAAACGTATATTATGAGTCTTATCGAACTCCTTAGGTATGCAATCGCTTAAAAACATGAATAGGATTCTATATGAAGAAAGATAACAACATTACCAAAAACAAGTAATTTGAGTGTATTTGACATTGTTAGGTGCCAAAACGCCAAAATGCATGCAAACCACACTAGGAAAAGAAAACATTACGAAAAACGTGTCTTGAATGTTTTTGAGTTAATTCCGCAGCGAAACACTAAAAAATAAATAAATAGATAAATAATAAAAACATCCTTTATGGAGAAACACAATAACATTACCAAAAACACGTATTTAACGTGTTTTTGAGCATGTTACTTTCAAAAAACGCTTAAAATCATTGAAAGTACCCTATACTGCTAAACAAAAGGACATGACAGGGAAAGGACATAGGAGTGTTTTTCAGCTTCTTAGGTACTAAAACGCTAAAACGCACTGTTCGGAAAAAAAAAAAATGTCACCAAAAAAGAGTAACTTAATGCTTTTTACTTTGGTAGATACTAAAATCTGAAAATGCCTGCAAAGCTTCTTATATGGGGAAACGAAACGACATTACCAGAAACATGTTTTTCTTTTTATTTATTTATTTTTTTTCGTGTTAGTCACCAAAACGCTAAAAAGCACGGAAATCAATCTATGTGAGAGAAAAAAGTAACAATACCAAAAATATAATTTAAGTGTTTTAGAACTTACTACGCACCATTACGTTAAAACGTATAATAAATCATTCTTAATGGTGAAACATAATATTACGAAAAACAAGGATTTTGAGAGTTTTTGAGTCCGTTACGTAGGAAGATACCAAAATGCATGCAAAGTAGGTCCTCTATGAGGAGAAACATAGACATTACGAGAAACGTGCATTATGAGTTTTTTTTTTTTTTAGGTTCTTAGGTGCCAAAACGCGAAATCGCGTTAATATCACTCTATTTGAAAAAAAAAAAAACAGAACAACATTAACAAAAAAAATTGTAATTTGAGTATTTTCACCTTGTTATGCACTAAAACACCAAAACGCAAATTGCAAAGCTTTTCATACGAAGAAACGAAACGACATTACAAGAAACATGTCTTTTAAGTATTTTTAATGGGTTAGGCACCAAAGCGCCAAAAAGCATGGAAATCACGCAATATGGGAATAAAAAAAAATTATGAAAAACGTGTCTATTGAATTATTTTTTTTTATTTCATACGTATCAAAATGCTAAAACGAATGCAAAATATACGTTATGGAGAATCAGAGTAATATTACTAAAACAAGAATTTTTAGGGTTTTTGAGCTCGTTACGTAGAAAAATGACGAAATGAATTCTAAGTACCCTTAAGGTAGAAAAGACATTACAAGAATCGTGTATGATGAATGTTTTTTTTCTTTTCTAGCTTCTTAGGTTCCAAAACGAAATCCACATTAATAATACTCTCTCTGGAGAAGCAGAATAACATTACCGAAAACGTGTATTTTCAGTGTATTTCACAGTAAGGTACCAAAAAGTTAAAATGCATGCAGCGCACTCAATATGGGAAAAGGAAACGAAATTTCCAGAAACGTGTATCTTGTGTTTATGAGCGTGCTAAGCACTAAAACGATAAAAAACATTGAAAGCACTTTATATGGGAATAACATACAGCGTAACCAAAAACGTATCTTTTGAATGTTATTCAGCTGCTTACGAAGCAAAACGATAAAGCGCCTGCAAACCACCCTTCATTTATAAAACAATAACATTACCAAAAAAAAGTATTCTTAGTGTTTTTGAACTTGTCACGTAAGAAAAAAAATGCATGCAAATTGCCCTGTATAAGGAAAGCAAAGATCATTACGGGAGGCTTAAATTATAAGTGTTTTCAGCTTTTTAGGTACCTAAATGCTCTTTATGGAAAAACAGAGCAACATTACAGAAAACGTATATTTTGAGTGTATTTCCTATTATTAGGTAGCAAAACGCCAAAATACATGCAAAACACCCTATATGGTGGAAAAAAAAAAAAAAGGCATATCCAGAAACGATTTAATTGAGTGTTTATGAGCGTTTTAGGCAAAAGCCTAAAACCCTATATGGGAATATAAAACGTGTCTTTTCAGTGATTTGGAGCTACTTACGTACTAAAATGTTGAAACCCATGTAAAAAAAAAACATTTGTGGAGTAAAAGTATACCTTTACCAAAAACCTTTATTTTGAGTGTTTCTAAGCTTGTTACGTAGAAAAATGTCAAAATACATTTAAAGAGCTCCAAATGGAGAACCTAAAAGACATTACGAGAAGAGTATATTATGGGAGTTTTTAAGCTTCTTTGGTACAAAATGCTAAAACGCATGAAAAACATTCTATATCAAGAAACAGAACATTACCAAAAACGTTTATTTTGATTGCTTTTCACATTATTACATGCCAATACGCCAAAATGCATTCAAGGCTCACTATATGAAGAAACGAAAAGACATTATCAGAAATATGTCTTTTGACAAATTGTCAAATTTTTGACAAATGTGCATAGAAGTTTTTGAGATTCTTAGGTACCAAAATTCTAAAACGCGTGAATAGCACTCTATATAGAGAAAGAAAACTTTACTAAATACGTGTATTTTTAGTGTTTTCACTTTAAGTTGCAAAAATGCCAAAATGAATACAAATTACTCTATATTTAAAAAAAATTAAATAAATAGATAATATGACAAGAAACGTGTCGTTTCAGTGATTTTGAGTGTGTTACGCACCAAAACGTTAAAAAGCATGGAAACTTTCCTATATGGGGAAACAAAACATTACAGAAAACGTGTCTGGAGTAATTAGGGGTTTCTTACATACCAAAATGCTAACAGGTATGCAGATCTTATGTAGAAACAAAATAACATCTCCAAAAAATGTGTATTTTCAGTATTTTTTAGTCCTTAGGAACAGAAACGTCAAATTAATGCAAAAGCACTTTATATGATAAAAGAAAACAATATTATCAGAAAAGTGTATTACCAAAATACATGCAAAGTACTCTATACAAAGAAATGAATTGCCAATACCAGAAACGATATTTTTGAGTGTTTTTGAGTGCTAAAAAGCATAGAAAGCACCCTATTTTGGAATACAAATCAACATTATCAAAAACGTGTCTTTGTGTTTTTAAGCTTCTTCCCTACCAACACGCTCAAACGCATGCAAAACACTACGGATAAACGGAATAAGAAAACAAAAATCGTAGATTTTGAATATTTTTGAACTTTTCGAGTTGAAAAAAAAAAAATACATGCAAAGTAACATTTATTGGGAAAATAAACGATATTACCAGAAACGTGTATAATGAGTGCTTCTGAGCTTCTTAGGTCCCAGAACCCAAAAATGCGTGAAAAACACTCTATATGGAGAAACAGATAAAAACATTACCAAAAACATGTGTTTTTTCACCTTGTTAGGTACCAAAACGCCAAAATGCATACAAACCAAGTGATTTGAAGAAACAAAAATGTTACCAAAATCGTGTATGTTAAGTGTGTTTGACCTCGTTAGGGACAGAAACGTATGCAAACCATTTTATGTGGGGAATCGAAAACGCATGATGAGAAAAGTTTATAATGAGTTTTTTTTTTTAGCTCTTTATGTACTAAAACGTAAAAACACGTGAATAATACACTACATGGAAAAACAAAACAACATTACAAAAAACGTGTATTTTGAATGTTTTTTTTTCACTTTGTTAGGTACCTAAACGTAAAATATATGCGAAACACTCTATATGGAAAAAAAAAGCGACATTACCAGAAACGTGTCATTTTTTTGTGCTTTCAAGCGTTTTAGGCACCAAAATGCTAAAATGCACAGAAAGCACCATATTTTGGAATAAACAAAAAATTTGGAATAAAAAAAAAAAAAAAATTCCAAAAAGGTGTCATTTGTGTGTTATTCAGTTTCTTACGTACCGAAACGCTAAAACTCATACTAAACACTTATCATGGAGAAACAAAATAACATTTCCAAAACAATTAGTTTTAGTTCTTTTGAGCTTGTTAGGTAAATAAACGGCAAAATCCATGGAAAATACCCTATATGGTAAAACAAAAAGATATTATCAGAAACGTGTATTATGAATGTTATTGATCTTCTTAGGTAACTAAAAGCTCAATAGCACTCTATATGTAGAAACCTAAAAGCATTACCAAAAAGGTGTCTTATGAGTGTTATTCAAACAGTTATGTACAAAAACGCGAAAGTTCATGCAAAGTATCCTATATGGAATACCGAAAAGACATTAGAAAAGTGTATTATGAGTGTTTTTGAGCTTCTGAGGTTACTAAACGCAAAAAAGCTCCAAGAGCACTATATATCAAGAAACAGAACAACATTACCAAAAATGTGTATTTTGTGTTTTTTACATTGTTACGTACCAAACTGCCAAAATGCATACAAAGCATGCATATGAAAAAAGGAATGACATTTCCAGAAACATGTCTTTGGAGTGTTTATGAGCGTGTTATGCACGGAAACGCTAAAATGGATGGAAATCACCTTATATGGAAATACTAAACAACATTACGAAAAATGTGTCTTTTGAGTGTTTTGAGATTTTTACGTAGGAAAGCGCTAAAACGCATGCAAATTATCTTTGATGGAGAAAGAATAACATTACCAAAAACAAGTATTTTGAGTGTTTTTGAGCTTGTTACGTACACAAATGACAAAATGCATGGAAAGTACCCTATATTGAGTAGCGAAAGAACATTACTAGATATGCGTATTATAAGAGCTTTTGAGCTTCTTAGGTACAAAAACGCTAAAACATGTGAATAGCACTCTGTATTGAAAAGAGAATTATCAAAAACGTGTATTTTGATAATTCTTAGGTACCAAAACGCCAAAATCGATAAAATGCATCCTCTATGGTGAACTGAAACTTCATTTCCCGAAACATGTCTTTTGAGAGACTTCTGGAGCCTGTTAGGCAGAAAGAACTAAAAAGCATATATATATATATATATATATATATATATATATATATATATATATATATATATATATATATATATATATATATATATATATATATATATATATATATATATATATATATATATATAAACATTACCAAAAACGTGTTTTTATGAGGTTTTTTTTTTTTAGTTACAAACCGAAACGCTAAAACGCATGCAAAACAACCTTCATAGAGAAACTAAATAACTTTACTAAAACCGTTTATTCTAAGTGTTTATGAGCTTGTTACATACAAAACCGCTAAAATGTATTAACAGTACACAACATCACAAAGCAAAAGAACATACAAAATACGAGAGACAAGTATTTTGAGTGTTTTTGAGCTTCTTAGGTACCAAAACGCTAAAATGCATAAATATCACTCTATATGGAGAAACAGAACATTACAAAAAAAATATATGAAGAAACAGAACAAACGTACCAAAAAAATGTATTTTTAAAGTATTTTACATTGTTAGGCACAAAAAAGCAAAAATACATGGAAGACACTTTATATGGGGAAAGGAAACGGCATTTTAAGAAACGTGTTTGTTGAGTGTTTATGGACGTGTTAGGCATCAAAACGCTAGAGAGCATAGAGGGTACCCGATATGGAAAAACAAAAGATCATTACCAAAAACTTCTATTTTCAGTGTTTTAATCTACTTGCATACCAAAACACTAAAACGCAGACAAAACACCCATTATGGAGAAAGGGTATAACTTTACCATAAATGTGTATTTTCAGAGTTTTTGAGATTATTACATACAAAAACTCTAAAATACATGGAAAGTATTCGATATGGGGAAACAAAAGAACATTAATAGAAACGTGTATAAAGCTGTGCAAAGCTTCGTAGTTACCAAAACCACTCTATATGGAGAAACAAAACATCATTATCAAAGACGGGTATTGTGAGGGTTTCTTTTTTTTTTACATTGTCGGACGTGCATGTGGGGAAACAAAACAACATTACCAGAAACGTGTGTTTTGAGAGTTTTCAGCGTGTTAGGCACGAAAACGGTAAAAAGCATGGAAACCACCCTATATGGGAAAATAAAACAATATTACCAAAAAGGTGTCTTTTAAGTGATTTTCAGCTACTTACATACTAGAACACGAAATCGCATGTAAAACACCATTTATGGGGAAACAGAATAATATTACAAGAAAAAAATTTTTTTTTTTGTGTTTTTGAGCTTGATAAGTATAAAAACGCCAAAATGCATGTAGAGTAACCTCTATGGGGAAAGGAAAAGATATTACGAGAAACGTATATTATGATTTTTTTTCTTAAGTACGAAAAAAAAAAAACGCCAAAATTAATCCAATATACCCTATTTTGCTACAAAAAAAAGGCCATTACGAGAAACGTGTGTTATAAGTGTTTCAGAGCTTCTTAGAAACAAAAATGCTTAAACGCATGAATAGCATTATATATGGAGAAACAGAACAATATTAAAAAGTGTGTATTTTGAGTGTATTTCACATTGTTAGGAACGAAAACGGCGAAGTGCATGCAAAGCACGCTATGTGACAAAAGGAAACGAGATTTCCAGAAACGTGTCTTTTGAGTATTTATAGGCGTGCCAGGCATAGCCAAAACATCCCTTTTCAGTGTTTTGAGCTACTTACGTAGTAAAACGCTAAAAGTATGTAAAACATCCTTTACGGAGAAACAGCATAACTTTAATGCAAACGTGTAGTTTGAGTGTTTTTACACACGTAGGAAAATGAAGAAATGCATACAAAGTACCTTGCATGGGGTAACGAAAAAACATTACGAGAAACGGTTATTATGCACGATTTTTTTTTTTTCGGTTTCTTATGTACGAAAAGGCTAAGACGCATAAATGGCACTCTATATCAAGAAACAGAACAACACTACCAAAAACGTGTATTTTTAGGGTTTTCACATTCTTAGGCAGCAAAAAAGCATGCAAAGTACCCTATATGGGATTTCCAGAAACGTGTCTTTTGAGTTTTTATGAGTGTGCACCAAAACTTAAAGCATAAAACGCACAGCATATGGGAAAACAAATCAACATAAACAAAATAGTATCTTTTGAGTGTTCTAGAGCTACCAAAACGCTAAAACGCATACAAATCACCTCTTATGTACAAACAGAATAACTATCAGAAACAATTATTTTGAATTTTGTTGAGCTTATTACGTAGACAAACACTAAAATGCATGCAAAGTACACCTATATGCGGAAACGAAAAAAAAGTTGTCAGAAGCTTCTATTATCAATCAACACTGAAACGCATAAATGTCACTCAATATGGAGAAACAAAACAACATTACGAAGAGTGTGTATTTTGAGCGTATTGTTAGATTCCAAAATCCTAAATAGCATACAAAGCACCTTATATAGAAAAAAAGGAAACGAGATATCCAGAAACGTGTCTTTTGAATGTTTATGAACGTACTAGGCACCAAAACGCTGAAGAGCATCGAAAGCATGCCATATGGGGGAAAAACACTTTACTAAAAACTTGTCTTTTCAGTGTTTTTGAGCATCTTATTTACCAAACCACTAACGCCCATTCAAACAATCTTTTATGGAGAAACAATATAACTTTACCAGTTTTTTTTTTTTTTGAGGGTTTTTTTTAGTTTGCTCTGTAAAAAAAATGCTAAAATACATGCAAAGTACCGTATATGGGAAACGAAAGAATATTACGAGAAACTTGTATTAAGGGTGCTTTTGAAATTCTTAGGTACCAGAAGTATAAGACTCATGAATAGCACTCTATATGGAGAAACAGAACAACATTACGGAATGACTTTTTTTTTTTTTTGTGTGTGTGTGTGTGTGTGTGTGTGTATTTCACATTGTTAGATACCAAAACGCCAAAATGGATACTGGGGCCCATCTATGAGGAAACGAAACAAAATTTTCAGAAACGTGTCTTTTGAGTGTTTATGAGCGTGATAGGCAGCAAAACGCTAGAGAGTATGGAAAACACCTTACATGGGAAAAGAAAACGAGATTTCCAGAAACGTGTCTTCTCAATGTTTATGAGCGTGATATCTACCGAAACGCTAAAAATAATGGAAAGCACCTTATATGTGAAAAGAAAACATTACTAAAAATATCTTTCCTCGGTGTTTTTGATCTACTTACTTACAAAAACGGTAAAACGCTTGCAAAACACACCATATGGAGAAACTGAATAACAGTACGAAAAATAAGTATTTTTTAGTGTTTTTGAGCTTCCTACGTAGAAAAACGCCAAAATCCATGTAAAGTAATCCATATGGGGAAACGATAAGACATTACGAGAAACGTACACTGTTAGTTTTTTTTTTTCTTAGGTAATAAAACATGTAAAAAAAGGCCAAAATTCTTTCAATGCACCCTATATTGCTAAAACAAGAGACCATTGCGAGAAACGGGTGTTATGAGTGTTTTTTGAGCTTTTAGGTACAAAAACGCTAAAGCGCATGAATAGCTCTCTATATGGAGAAACCGAATGCAAAAACTGTATTTTGAGTGTATTTCACATTGTTAGGAATCAAAAAAGCCAAAATGAATGCAAAGTATATATATATATATATATATATATATATATATATATATATATATATATATATATATATATATATATATATATATATATATATATATATATATATATATATATATAGGGAAATTAAACGAGATTAACAGAAACGTGTCCTTTGAATATTTATGAGAGTGCTAGGCACTAAAACGGTAAAAATCTCAGAAAACAAGAAATAGAAAATATAGAAAAAAAATACAAAAGAAAAGTCTTACACTGTTTTTGTGATACGTAACATAATCCTAAAACGCATGGAAAACACACTTTATGGAAAAACTGCATAAATTTACCAAAAACGTCTAGTTTGAGTGTTTTGACCTTGATACGTAAAAAAAAAATCCTAAAAGGCATACAGACTTACCTATATGGGTTAATGAACATTACGAAAAACGTTTATCACGGGTGCTATTAAGCTTCTTAAGTACTAAAACGTTAAGACGCATGAATACCACTCTATATGGAAAAACAGAACAACTTTACCAAAAAAACGAGTTTTTTTTCACATTGTTAGACACCAAAATGCCTAAATGCATGTAAAATGTCCCTTTTATGAACAAATAAAACGAAATATTCAGAAACGTGGCTTTTGGGTATTTCCGAGAGTTTTAGCCACTAGAACGCTAAAAAGCATGGAAATCATCATATATGGAAATAAAAAAAAATCACAATAAACGTGTCTTTTGAGTATTTTTTTACTATCTTACGTACTAGAAGGGTAAAACGCATGCAAGACACCTTTTATGGAGAAATACAATAACATTACTCAAAACAAATATTTTAAGTGTATTTCACTTTTTAGGTACCAAAACGCGAAAATGCATATAAAGCACCTTATATGAGAAAAGGGAACGAGATCTCCAGAAGCACATGTTTTGAGTGTTTATGACCGTGCTTGGCACTAAAACGCTAAAAAGCATGGAAAACACCCTATATGTAAACACAAAAAAAATTTACCAAAAACGTCTCTTTTCTGTGTTTTGAGCTCCTTACCCAAACGATAGAACGTATGTTTCCCTTTATGGAAAAAGAGTATATCTTTACTAAAGACGTGTATTTTGAGTGTTTTTGAACTTGTTACTCAGAAAAAATGCCAAAATGCGTGCAAAGTACTTTATATGGGGAAATGAAAAGACATTGCGAGAAAAGTGTATTAAGAGATTTTTTGAGCTTCAAAGTTACCAAAACGGTAAAATGCATGAATAGTACTCTATATGGAAGAAAAGGATCAGCATTACCAAAAAACGTGTATTTCAATGTATTTCACATTATTAGGTACCTAAACGCCAAAGTGCATATAAAGCACCATATATGGGAAAAGAAAACAAAATTTACATAAACGTGTCTTTTGAGTGTTTATGAGCATGATAAACACCAAAATCGTAAAAAAGCATGCAAAGCACCCTATATGGTAAAACAAAACAACATTACCAGAAACGTCTCTATCAAGTGTAATAATAACTATGAATAACTATGAAAAATAAGTATTTTGAGTGTTTTTGAGCTTGTTGCTTGTTGCTTTGTATGCAGTTTGGCATATTGGTACCTAACAATGTGAGATACACTCAAAATATACTCTCTTGGTAAAGTTGTTCTGTCTCTCCATATTTGGTGACATTTATGTGTTTTATCGTTTTGGTACCTAAGAAGCTCAAAACCGTTGGTTATACAGTTTTCTGGTAATTTTTTATTTTTTCATTTGCTTTGCATGCATTTTGGCGTCTGTCTACGTAACAAGCTCAAAACATTCAAAATACTTGTTTTTAGAAATGTTATTCTGTTTGTACATGAAAAGTGTTTTGTATTCGTTTTAGCGTTTTAGCAGCTCTAAAACACTCTAGAGACACTATTTTATGTTGTTTTATTTTCCCATACGGTGCTTTCTATGCTTTTTAGCGTTTTGGTGCCTAGCATGCTCATAAACACTCAAAAGACACGTTTCTGGAAATCTCGTTTTCTTATCACATAAAGAGTGCTTTGCATGCTTTTTGGTACCTAACAATGTGAAAAACATTAGAAATACAGGTTTTTGGTAGTATTGTTCTGCTTCTCCATATAGAGTGCTATTCATGCGTCTTAGCGTTTTGGTATATGAGAAGCTGTAAAAGCACCCAAAATAACCGTTTCTTATAATGATTTTTCGTTACTTTGAATGCATATTGGCATTTTTTTTACGTACATAAAACGTGTATTTTCTGTGATTTTCACATTATTAGGTACCTAAACGCGAAAATGCATGCACATCACTTTATATGGTAAAACGAAATGACATTACAGAAACGTGTCTTTTGAGCGTTTTTAAGTGTGATAGGCACGAAAACGCTTAAAAAAAAAAAAAACTTGGAAATCACCCTATATGGGAATATGGAGAAAAGAATAACTTTACCAAAAGCAAGTATTTTGAGTGTTTTTAAGCTTGTTACGTAGAAAAACAACAAAATGCATGCAAAGTAACCTATATGCGGAGACGAGAAGACTTTACACAACGTTTATTATTAGTGTTTTTTTTTTTTTTTTTACTATTTGGCTACCAAAACGCGAAAACGCGTTAATAGCACTCTATGTGGAGAAACAGTACAACATTATGAAAAACGTCTAATTTAAGTGTTTTTTTTCACATTGTTTCCTACCAAAACCCCTAAGTAAATGGAAAGTCCCTTTTACTCGTATATAGAAACGAAACGACATTTTGTGCATGTTAGGCACCAAAACGGTAAAACCCATGAAATCACACTATATGAGAGTAGAAAACATTATGAAAAATGTGTCTCGAGTGTTTTTCAGCTTCTTACGTACCTAGACATTAAAACGCATTTAAAGATCCTGAATTGAGAAAGAATAACATCACCATATGAAGTATTTTGAGTCCTTTTGAGCTACTTACGTACCAAATCGTAAAAAAAAAACATGCAAAACATCCTTTATGAAGAAAGAGAATAACATTACCAAAAACAAGTATTTTGAGTGTTTTTTTTTTTTTTTTACGTACAGAAACGCCTAAATCCATGGAGCTTATAAGGAAAAACGAATAAACATTAAAATACAGGTGTATTGTGAGTGTTTTTGAGATTCTTAGGTACCAAGTCTCGAAAACGCACGAATAGGACGCTAAATGGAAAAACACAACATTACCAAAATATGTATTTTGAGTGTGTTTCAAATAGCTAGATACCATATCGCCAAAATGCATACAAAACACCGTAAAAGGCGATAGGATAGGAAATTTCAAGAAACGTGTGCTTTGAGTGTTTATGATTCTTGTATGCACCAACACTATAAAGAGCATGAAAAGCACCGTATATGGGAAAAGAAAACAGTATTACCAAAAACTTGTCTTTTCAATATTTTTGAGCTAGGTACTTAAATATGAAAACGATGTAATTCAAGTATAGAAAAAAAAAAAACTTTGATAAAGAAACAGTATAACTTTATGAATAACGAGAATTTTGGGTGCTTTTCACCTTGCTACGAAGAAAAGTGCCAAATGCATTCAAAGTACTCTATATGGGGAAACAAAGAAACATTACTAGACTCTTGAACTATGAGAAATTTTGATTTTCTTAAGGTCCAAAATGATAAAACGCATAAATAGAATTATATATATATATATATATATATATATATATATATATATATATATATATATATATATATATATATATATATATATATATATATATATATATATATATATATATATATATATATATATATATATATATATATATATATATATATATATATATATATATATATATATATACGAGTATATATATATATATATATATATATATATATATATATATATATATATATATATATATATATATATATATATATATATATATATATATATATATATATATATATACTTTAACAAAAACGTGTATTTTGACATGTCTTTTGAGTTTTTTTGAACGTATCAAGCACCAAGAAGCTAAAATGCATGAAATTCACCCTTTAGGGAATAAAAAACAACGTAAAAAAATGTGTCTTTTGAGTATTTCCTACTTCTTACGTACCAAAACGTTAAAATGCATGCAAAACACACTATGGAGAAAGATAATAACATTACAAAACAAGTATTTTGAGTGTTTTTTTTTTGAGCTTGTTACGTAGAAAAACGCCAAAATGTATCCAAACTACCCTATATAGTGAAACAAAAAGACGAAAACAATAAAACGGATGAATAATGCTCTATATGGAGGAACAAAACATCATCCAAAACGTGTATTTTGAGTGCATTTCACACTTTAGGTGCCATAACGCCAAGATGCATGAAAAACACCATATAAAAGGAAAAAGAGAAAGTAGTCTATAAAGGAAAGAAAATAACATTACAAAAACGTGTCCTTTCAGTGTTTTTGAGCTATTAACGTACAAAAACACAATAACGAATGCAAAATACTCTTCATGGAGAAAGATAATAACATTACGAAAAAACAACTATTTTAAGGATTTTTAAAATTCTTACGTACAAAAATGCAAAAATGCATGGAAAGTAACCTATATGAGGAAATGAAAAGTCATTGCGAGAAACATGTATTATGAGTGTTTTTCAACTTCTTATTTACCAATCTAAAAATGCATGAAGAAACAGAACAATATTACCAGAAAATGTGTATTTTAAATGTATTTCACATTGTTATTTACCTAAATGCCTAAATATATGCAAAGCAGCGTATATAAGGAAAAGAAACGACATTTCCAGTAAAGTGTCTTTTGAGCGTTTATGAGCGTGCTAGGCACCAAAATGATAAATAGCATGAAAAGCACGCTATATGGAAAAACAAAACAATAATACAAGAAAACGTCTCTTTTCAATGTTTTGAGCTCCTTATTTACCAAAAAGCTGAAACAGAAAAAAAAAAACCTTAATGAAGAAACTGTATTACTTTACCCGAATCGTGAGTGTCTTTCGCATTCGTAAGTACCAAAACGCCAAAATACACGCAAAGCATTCCACATTGGGAAATGAAAAAAAAAATTCTAGAGACGTGTCTCTTGAGTGTTTATGAGCGTGCTAGGCAGGAAAACGTTAAAAAACATAGAAAGCACCCTATATTTAAAAAACAAAGTATTACCAAAAAGTCTTTTTTCAGAGTTTTCAGATTCATTGAAAACGTTCTTTATGGAGAAACAAAGTAACATTAGCAAAAAACAATAATTTTGAGTGTCTTTTCGATTTTTACGTAGAATAACGCCAAAATGAATGGAAAATACACTATATGTGGAAACGAAAAAAACATTACGAGAAACGTGCATTATGAGTGAGACTCATGAATTACACTCTACACGACATTACTGAAAACGTGTATTTGAGTGTATTTCACATTGTTAGGTACCACAACGCCAAAATATAGTATATGTTGAAACGAAACGAGATTTCCAGAAACGTGTCTTTTGAGTGTTTATTTGCGTGTTAGGGACAAAAAAGCTAAAAGCATAGAAAACAATCTATATAAGGAAACAAATTGTTGCCATTGGCCAGTCTCTCTCCTACATAAAAAAAAAAAAAAAATAAATAAATAAATAAATAAATAAAAAAAAAAAAAAAAAAAAAAATATATATATATATATATATATATATATATATATATATATATATATATATATATATATATATATATATATATATATATATATATATATATATATATATATATATATATATATATATATATATATATATATATATATATATATATATATATATATATATATATATAATTGAGGTACCTGCGCATGAAAAAAAAATTTTTTTCAATGTTTTCCCGCTGCTTACGCAATAAAACACAAAGACACATGCAAACCAACCATTATGGAGAAACAGAAGAGCGTTGCCAAAAACAAGTATTAAGTGTTTTTTACATTATTCTGTGGAAAAACGTTAAAATGCTTAAAAAATTCCCTATATGGGGAAATGAAAAGACATTACGAGAGACATGTGACTGTTTTTTAGCTTCTTAGGTAAAACGCATGAATATGAAGACTCATGAATTACACTCTATATTGAGAAACAGAATGACATTACCGAAAACGTGTATTTGAGTCAAAAGCATGGAAAAACAAAACAGTATAACCAAAATCGTGTATTTTGAGTGTTTTCACATTCTTAGGTACCAAACACCAAAATGGATGTATAGGGAAGCAAAACCACAATACCAGAAACGTGTCTTTGGGTGTTTTTTTTCAATGTTAGGAACTAAAACGCTTAAAAGAAAGGGATTCACCTTATATGGTAATGCAAAATATGAAAAACCTGTCTTTTTAACTTTTTTCGTTCCAAAACGCTAAAACGCATGCAAAACACACTTTATTGAGAAATCAAATATCATTACCAAAAACAACAATTTTCGAGTGTTTTTGAGCTTGTTACTTAGAAGAAGAAAAAAATGCATGTAAAGTGCCCTGTTAGGGGAAACGAAATGATATTACGCATAACGTGTATTACGAGTGTTTCTGATTTCTTTTTGGTACCATTCGCTAAAACGCGTTAGCACTCTATATTGAGAAACAAACAACATTAACAAAAACGTGTTTTCACATTATTAGTTACCAAAACGCCAAAATCCATAGAATGCCTCTTATAGAGGAAAACAAAACGACTTAAAAAAAAAAACACATCTTTTGAGTATTTTTGTGGATGTTAGCCACCAAAACGCTAAAAAGCATGGAAAGCAGCCTATATGAAAATAGAAAACATTACCAAAATTGTGTATTTTGAGTGTTTTTCAGTGTTTTATGTATGAAAACGATAAAATGCGTAAATAAACACGCTGTTTAAAAAAACATTACCATAAACAATTATTATGAGTTTCTTCGCCAAAATGCATTTAATGTACCCCATATGGATTAACGAAAAGACATTACGAAAAACGTGTATTGTTAGTGTTTTTGTGATTTTTCTGTACCAAAAAAGCTCAAATGCATGAATTGCTCTTTATGTGGAAAAACAGAATATTACCAAAAACGTGTATTTTCAGAGTATTTCGCATTGTTAAACACCAAAAGGCCAAAATACATGAAAAAGCATCCAATATGGGAAAAGAAATAACGTATCCAGAAACTTGTTTTCTGAGAGTTTATGAGCGAGTTAGGCACCAAAACGCTAAAAAGCGTGAAAATCATCCTGTATAGGAAACAAATTTTATAAAACAAATTTGAGTGTTTTGAGTTTTTTTTTTTTTTTTCTGAGCTAAAGTACCCTATATACGACAAACGTGTACTATGAGTATTTTTGAGCTTCTGAGGCAGTAAGACGTTTGATTAGCACTCCTTATAGGGAAACAACATTACCAAAAATGTGCATTTTCAATGTATTTCACATTGATAGGTACCAAAACGCCAAAATGCATGCAAAACATCCTATATGGGAAAAGAAAAGAAATTAAAAAAAAACGTGTCTTTTGAGTGTTTATGACCGATTTAGGCACGAAAACGATACAACTCATTTATAACACCCTATATTGGGAAACAAAAACAACTTTATCAACTTTACATAGGGAAACGAAAGAATATTACGATAAACGTGTATTATGAGTGATTTTAATCTTCTTAGATACCAAAACGTTAAAACGCTTGAATAATACTCTATATGGAGAAACAACTTTCCCAAAAACGTGTTTTTAAGTGTATTTCACATTGCTATGTATCAAAACGACAAAATGCCTACAAACAACACTGTATATGGAAAGGAAACGAGATTTCGAAAAACGTGTCTTTTGAGTGTTTCTGGGCCTGCTAGGCACGGAAACGTTAAAAAGTATGGAAATCACCTTATATGGGTAAGGAAAATAACATTTTCCCCCAAAAAAGCTTCTGTTCAGTGTCTTTGAGCTACTGACGTAGCAAAACGGTAAAACACATGCAAAACACCCTTTATGGAAAAACAGAATAACATCACGTAAAAAATAAATAAATAAATAAATATTTTGATTGTTTTTTAAGTTTCTTAGGGACTAAAACGCTAAAACTCTTGAACAGCACTCTTTATGGAGAAACAGAACAATGTTATTAAAAAACGAGTATTTTAAGGGTATTTTACATTGTTAAGTACCAAAACACCAAAATGCATGCAATACACCCTAATATGGGGAAAGAAAACTAAATTTCCAGAAAGGTATCTTTTATTGTTTATGAGCGAACTAAGCACAAAAACAATAAAAAGTATGGATAATTCACTAAATAGGAATACGAAAAACACAAAAACGTGTTTCTTGGGTGTTTATGAAGTTCTTTCGTACCAAAACGCTAAAAATGTATGGAAAACACAGTTTATGGAGAAAATTAATATTATTACAAAAAAAAAAAAAAAAATATTGTGTGTGTTTTTAAGCTTGTTATTTAGAAAAACGTCACAATACCCAATATGGTAAAACGAAAAGACAATACGACAAAGGTGCATTACGAATGTTTTGGGCTTGTTAGGTACCAAAATATTAAAACACATGAACAGCAATTTATATGGAACAATATTATCAAAAACGTGAATTTTCAGCTTTTTTTTTTTTTTCATATTATTCAGTACCTAAACACCAAAATACACGCAAAGCACCCTATACAAGAAAAGGGAACGAGATTTCCAGAAACATGTCTTTTAAGTGTTCATGAGCGTGCTAGCCACAAAAAGACTAAAAGGCATATAAAAAAACACTCCATATGGTAAAGGAACAAAATTACGAAAAGTCTCTTTTCAGTGTCTTTTAGCTTCTTACGTATCAAAACGCTAAAACAGAAGTAAAACACCCTTTATGGAGAAACATCAAAAAAACATTAACAAAAAAATATGTCGGTGTGTTTTTAAGCTTTTTACGTAGAAAAACGCCAAAATGCATACAAAATTAACCTCTGTGGGGAAAGACATTACGAGAAACGTATTTTATGAGTCTTTTAGAGTTCTTTATTTTACCAAAAACCCGAAAACGCATTAATTCTACTCTATATGAAGAAACAGTACATCACCAAAAACATTTATTGTTAGTGTATTTGACATTGTTATGTACCAAAACGCAAAAAATGCACGCAAAGCACCTTATATGTGTGAAGGAAATTAGATTTTCAGAGCAGTGTCTTTTTAGTGTTTATAGGCGTACAAGGCACCAAAACACGAAAAATCATGGAAAACATCCTATTTTGAAAAACAAAACATAACCAAAAATGTCTCTTTCAGTGTTTTTGAGCTTCTTACGCATCAAAACACTAAAACGCATAACATACGTTATGGATAAACACAAAAGTATGTTGAGTGTTTTTGGGCATGTTACCTATAAAAACGCCAAAATACTTGAAAGGAAAGCACATTATGAGAAACATGTATGATGAGTACCAAAACTAGGTACCAAAACTTAGGTACCAAAACTATAAAAGGCATGAATTGCACTATGTATGTAAAAACAGAACAACATTACGAAAAACGTGTATTTTGAGTGTATTTCTCATTGTTACGTACCAAAACGATAAGATGCATGAAAAGCACCATATGGAAAGGAAACGAGATTTACAGAAACGTGTTCTTTGAGTGTTTATTATAGGGTTGGCACCAAAAAACTAAAAACCATGGAAACAATACAAATAAAAAAAAAATGTATCTTTTGAGTGTTTTTGAGCTATTTACGTACCAACACGCTATAACGCATGCAATACTCCTTTTATGGAGAAAGAAAATAGCATTACCAAAAACGAGTATTATGAGTGTTTATCAGCGTTTTACATAAAAAAAACGCCTAAATGAATGGTAAGTATTCTATATGGGGAAACGAAAGATCATTACGAGGAACCTGTACTTATGAGTGTTTTTGAGTTTCTTAGGTACCAAAACTCGAAAACGAATGAATAGCACTCTATATGGAGAAAGACAACAATATTACCAAAAACGTGTATTATTTCACATTGTTAGGTAATGAAAGGCCAAAAATGCACGCAAAGAATCCTATAAGGGAAAGGAAACAAGATTTCCAGAAACATGTCTTATTAATGTATATGACCGTGTTAGGCACCAAAACGCTTAAAAAAAAAAAAAATAGCAAAAGAAAGCACCATATATGAAAGAGCAAAATAACATAACCAAAAATTTTTCTTTTCAGTGTTTTTGAGCGACTTACGTACTAAAACGCTGAAACGCATGTAAAAACCCTTTATGGAGGAACAGAATAGCATTACCAAAAACATGAATTATGTTTTTTTTTCAGATTTTTACGGAGAAAAATGCCAAAATGCATCTAAAGCCTCCAGTAGGTGAAAGAAAACAACTTTACCCAAAAATGTCTTCAGTGCTTTTCAGCGTTTCAGGCACCAAAACGCTAAAAAGTATTGAAATCATACTATAAGGAAATACAAAACAGCGTTACGAAAAGTCCTTTTTTTTCGTAATAAGTACCTAAACGTTAAGACGCATGTACAACACCTTTTATGGAGAAACAGAATAACATTGCCAATAACAGTTTTTTTTTCTGGTTAATACGTACTAAAACGTAAAAATGTATGGATAATTCTCAATAGGGGGAGACGAAAAGACATAACGAGAACCGAGTATTTTGAGTATTTTCGAGCTTTTGTACCAAACACTAAAATGCATAAATAGTACTCTATATAGAAAAAAGAATAACATTACCAAAAACGTCTCTTTTCAGTGTTTTGAGATACTTACGTAATAAAACGTCAAAACTAATGTAAAATATTGTATGAAAAACAATATAACTAGCAAAAACAAATGTTTTAAGTGTTTTTGTGCTTCTTACGTACAAAAACGCCACAATTTATGCAAAGTGTACTATATGTGGAAACGAAACCACATTATGAGAAAAGTTTTTTTGCGCTCCATAGGTTCCAGATCACTAAAATGCATATGGAGAAACAGAACATTACCAAAAATATGTATTATGAGTGCATTTCACATTACTGGGTATCTAAATGCTAAAATGCATACATACATATGCATATATGAGTGTCTTTTGTTGGTTTTTTGATGGAATTAGGCACCAAAATGCTAAAAAAAAAAAAAAATGTAAAACACCCTTTATGGAGAAAGAGAATAGCATTAACAAAAGCAACTATTCTGAATGTTTTGAGCTTGTTACGTAGAAAAACGTCAAAATGCATAGAAAGTACCCTGTATTTGGAAACATAAAGACATTACGAGAAACGTGTGTTATGAATGTTTTTGAGCTTTTTTGTTACCAAAATACGAACGTGCGTTAATACTATTGTATATGTGGACACAGAACAACAAACATTTCCAAAAATTATTTTAGTGTTTTTCACATTATTAGCTAACAAAATACCAAAATGTTTGAAAAGCCTCTTAAATGGGGAAACGAAATGACATTCTATGAAACGTATCTTTTGAGTGTTTTTTTTTTTTCCATGTTAAGCATCAAAACGATTAAAAGCATGGAAAACACATTATAAGTGATTAGAAAAAAAAAAAAACATTACAAAAAAGTGTCTGAGTGTTTTCTTCACAAGAATCATGTAGTATGAACATTTTTGAGCTTCTTAGCACCAAACGCTAAAACTCATGAATAGCAGTACCGGAAACGTGTATTTTTGATGTATTTCGCATTGTTAGGTACCAAAACGTCAAAATGCATTTGAGGAAACGAAACGAGTTTTCAAGAAAGGTGCCTTTTGCGTGTTTATGAGGATGCTATGCATTAAAACACTTAAAAGCATAGAAGGCACCCTAAATGGGAATACAAAAGAATATTACCAAAAACGTCTCTCTTCAGTGTTTTTGAGCTATTTACGTGCCAAAACGCTAAAACGCATGCAAAAATCTTTCATGGAAAAATAAAATAATGTTATTAAAAGCAATCAATATAAGTGTTTTCAGCTTCCTAACTATAAAAACGCCAAAATGCATGCATCGTACCCTATATTGAGAAACGAAAAGACATTACGAGAAACGTGATTTATGAGTGATCTTTTAGCCTCTTATGTACTAAAACACTGAACCCATGAATAACGATCTATATCGAGAAACAGAACATTACCAAAAACGTATATTTCAAACGTTTTTTACATTTTTAAGTATTAAGCTACCAAAATGCATGCAAAGCTCCCTATACGGAAACGAAACGTGTCTTTTGATTTTTTTTTTTTTCAGCGTGGTAGATACCAAAACGCTAAAAACCGACGAAATCACACTATATGGTAATACAAAATAATATTCTGAACGTCTTTTGAGTGTTTTTAACTTCTTACGTACCAAAATGCAAAACACCCTTTATGTAGAAACAGAATAACTTTAATAAAAATTGGTATTTTGAGTGTTTTCAGTCTTATTATACACAAAAACGCAAAATGCATGCAAAACACGACATATGGGGAAAGTAAACGATATTAACAGAAACGTCCCTTTTCATGTTATTTTTTTTTTCAGCGTTTCAGGCACTAAAACGACAGCTGGGGGGAGCGTGAAACACTGGCGGAGACGTCTCAGAACACCTAACTTCAAAGAAGCTGTTTTAGCTAGAGATGAGATGTGAAGTTTCCGGTTCAGATCATAAGTAAACGACAGACTGTGGATGTTCAGTGTAGAAGAGGGGGACAGTTGAGTGCCATTGAAGAAGAGGAGATAGTTCTCTGGAAGGTTGTGTCGAGGTGATAGATGGAAGAACTGAGTTTTTGAGGCCTTGAACAATACCAAGTTTGCTTTGTCCCAATCAGAAATTTTAGGAAGATCAAAAGTAAGGTGTTCTGTGGCTTTCCTGCGTGAAATGTTTATTTCCTGAAGGGTTGGACGCCTATAAAAAGACATGGAAGTAGTATCATCAGCGTATGAATAGATAGGACAAGAAGTTTGGTTTAAGTAATTAATGAATAATGAGAAGAGAGTGGGTGACAGGACAGAACTCTGAGCAATACCACTGTTAATAGATTTAGAAGAAGAACAGTGATCGTCGACCACAGCAGCAATAGAACGGCCAGAGAGGAAACTTGAGATGAAGTTACAGAGAGAATGATAGAAGTCGTAGGAGGGTAGTTTAGAAATCAAAGCTTTGTGCCAGACTCTGTCAAAAGCTTTTGATATATTCAAGGCAACAGCAAAATTTTCACCAAGACCAAGACTTAGCAAAAAGATCACCAGCAGAGCGGACTTGACGGAACCCATACCGGCGATCGATCAGATAGAAGGTTGCGAAGTGATAGATGTTTAAGAATCTTCCTGTTGAGGATAGATTCAAAAACTTTAGATAGGCAGGAAATTGAAGCAATAGAACTGTAGCCTGAGGGATTAGAGCGGTCACCCTTTTTAAGGAACAGGCTGAATGTAGGCAAACTTCCAGCAAGAAGGAAAGGTAGATGTTAACAGACAGAGCTGAAAGAGTTTGACTAGGCAAGGTGCAAGCACGGAGGCACAGTTTCGGAGAACAATAGGAGGCACCACATAAGTTCCACAAACCTTACGAGGGTTTAGCTTATTAACGCAAAAACGCGTTAATATGGAGAAACAAAAAAAAATTATCAAAAACAAGTATTTTCAGCGTTTTCACATTGTTAGATACCAAATCGAATACGCATGAAAAAAAAAAAATGACATTACCAGAAACATGTCTATTCAGTGTTTTTGAGCGTTTTTGGCACCGAAACGCTAAAATGCATGAAAAGCATCCAATACTGGAATGCAAAATAACTTTACCAAAAGCGTGTCTTTTAAGATTTTTTGAGCTTTTCACGTACTAGAATGCTAAAACGTTTGCAAAAACTCCATTTATAAAGAAACAGAATAAATAAATATAAAATGTGTATTTTCTTTGTTTTTGAGCTTCTTACATTTAAAAAAAAAAAAAAAAACGCCAAAATGCATGCAAAGAACCCTAAATGGGAAATGAAACGATATTACAAGAGTGTTTTCCACATCGTTAGGTACGAAAACGCCAAAATGCATGGAAAGCAGCTTATATGGGAAAACAAAGGATATTATTACAAGAAATATATACTATAAGTGTATTCGAGCTCCATAGCTACCAAAACGCGTGAATAGCAATCTATACTGAGAAAAAGAACATTACCAAAATCTTCTGTTTTAAGTAATTTTTACATTGTTAGGTACTAAAACGCCAAAATGCATTGAAAGCACTCTATATATATATATGGAAACGAAGTGACATTGTCAGATACATGTATTTTGAGTGATTTTGATCGTGTTAGGCACCAGAACGCTTAAAAGTATGGAAAGTTCCTTTAAGGGAATTGAGTGCTTCCTTCAACCAAAAAACTAAAACGCATCCAAAACAAACAGCACAATAACATTATAAAAACCGAGTATTTTGAGTGTTTTTGAGTTTCATACGTACAAAAACGCCAAAATGGATACAAACTACCCTATTTTGTGAAAAGAAAGGGTCTTACAAGCAACGTGTATAACGAATGTTTTTGAGCTTCTTAGGTACCAAAACACTAAAACGTGTGGAAAGCACTTTATATGGAGGAAAGAACAACATTACCAAAACGTGTATTTTTAAGTATTTTTGATCTTGTTAGGTACAAAAACTCAAAATGCATGCAAAGTACCTATAATGATGAAAGAAAATGATATCATCAAAAAACATGAATTATGAGTGTTTTTTCACATTTATATGTACCAAAAGGCATAAACGCTCGAATTACACTCCATATGGACAAATAAAAAAAAATATTACAAATAACATGTATTTTCAGTTTTTCACATTGTTAAGGAACCAAAACACCAAAATGCATGCAAAGCAATTTATATGAAGAAAAGATACAACATTACCAGAAAATTGTCTTTTCATTGTTTTTGAGTGTTTTAGGTACCAAAACGAGCAAGTCTATGGAAATCACTTTATATTGGAATTCAAAAGAACGTGTCTTTTAAGTGTTTAAGAACTTCTTATGTGCGAAAACTCTAAAACGCATGAAAACAAGATTTACGAAGAAATAGTATTACATTACCAAAAATGTCTATTTTGAGTTTATTCAGCCTTAAAGGTACAGAAAGAGCGAAATGAATGTAAAGAACCCTACATGGTGAAACAAGAGGATAATGCCAGAAACATGCCATTTCAGTGTTTATCACAATTTTAGGGACCAAAAAGCTAAAATATGTGTAAGGTAACCTGTATTGAAATACCAAATATTAATAAACATGAACATGACTTTTGCGCGTTTTTTATATTTTTACGTACCAAATCGATAACATGCATGCAAAACACCCTTAATGGAGAAAAAAAAAATATAACATTATCATTATCGTGTTATTTTTTTTTTCAAATTTTTGAGCCTGTTACCTACAAAAACGCTAAAATGCAAGCAAAATAACCTATTGGGGAAAAGAAACGATATTACAAGAAAAGTGTATTATAAGTGTTTCTAAGCTTCTAAGGTACCAAAACGCTAAAACGCGTGGCTGGCACTTTATATGGAGAAACAGAACAATATTACCAAAAATGCCTGTTTTGATTGTCTTTACAATGTTAGGTATCAAAACACCAAAATGCCTGCAAATGACCCTATATGGGGAAACAAAAGGAGATTACGAAAAATGTCTGTTATTAGTGTTTTTGAGCTTCTTAGGTAAGAAAACTCTAAAACGCGTGAATAGCACTCTCTATATATATAAAAAAAAAAAACACTATTAGTTTTTTTTTTTTTTTTACATTGTAGATACCAATACGCGAAAATTCATGCAAGGCACTATATATGGGAAAATGAAACGACATTACCAGAAACGTGTGTTTTCAGTTTTTTTTTGAACGGGTTAGTCACCAAAACGCTAAAATACATGGAAAGCAGCCTATACAGGAATAAATAAAAAAAAAAATATATAACGTGTCTTTTAAGTGTTTTGAACTTCCTATGTACCAAAACGCTAAAACGTATGCAAAACATATTTTATAGAGAAACAAGATTACATTACCAAAATCGTATATTTTTCGTGCTTTTCAACTTGTTACGCACAAAAACGACAAAATGCATGAAAGGCAGATGGTTTAAAGAAATAGAACAACGTTAGGAAAAACGTGTATTATGAGTGTGTTTGAGCTCGTTAGATACTAAAATGCCAAAATGCATGCAAGACATCCAATATGGGGAAAAGAAAACACTTCATGAGAAACGTGTATAATGTTTTTTTTTTTTTTTTTTTAGCTGCTTAATTATCAAAAAGCAAAAACGCGTGAAATGTACTCAGTATGGAAAAAAGAAAATAATATTATCAAAAACTTGTAGTTTGAGTTTTTTATTTACACTATTAGTTACAACTACTCCAAAATGCCTGGAAAGCTCTCTATATGGAGAAACAAACGAAATTAACAGAAACGTGTCTTTTGATTTTTTTTAAAGTATTTTTGGCTCTAAAAGGCTAAAATGCTTGGAAATCACTCTTTGTTGAAAAACAAAACATTTAATTTTTACATTATTAAGTACCAAAATGCCAAAATGCAAGCAAACCACCTTTCATTTTTTTTTTTTTACGTAGGAGGGACACTGGCCAAGGGCAACAAAAAAAAAAAAAAAAAAAAATAAGTCCACTGAGGTGCCAGTCCCGGAATGGGATCCAAGGCGGTAGTCAAAAATTGAAGGATAAGTGTCTTGAAACCTCCCTCTTGAAGGAATTCAAGTCAAAGGAAGTGGAAATACAGAAGCAGGCAAGGAGTTCCAGAATTTACCAGAGAAAGGGACGAATGATTGAGAATACCGGTTAACTCTTGCATTAGAGAGGTGGACAGAATAGGGATGAGAGAAAGAAGAAAGTCTTGTGCAGTGAGGCCGCGGGAGGAGGGGAGGCATGCACTTAGCAAGATTAGAAGAGCAGTTAGCATGAAAATATCGGTAGAAGACAGCTAGAGATGCAACATTACGGCGATGAGAGACAGGCTGAAGACAGTCAGTTAGAGAAGAGGAGTTCATGAGACGAAAAACTTTAGATTTCACGCTTTCTAGAAGAGTGGTATGAGTGGAACCCCACCAGACATGTCAAGCATACTCCATATATGGACGGATAAGGCCCTTGTACAGAGTTAGCTGCTGGGAAGATGAGAAAAACTGGCGGAGACGTGTCAAACCACCCAACTTCATAGAAGCTGTTTTAGCTAGAGATGAGATGTGAAGTTTCCAGTTCAGATTATAAGTAAAGGACAGACCGAGGATGTTCAGTGTAGAAGAGGTTGAGTGTCATTGAAGTTGAGGGGATAGTTGTCTGGAAGGTTATGTCGAGTTGATAGATGGAGGAATTGAGTTTTTGAGGCATTGAACAATACCAAGTTTGCTCTGCCCCAATCAGAAATTTTAGAAAGATCAAAAGTCAAGCGTTCTGTGGCTTCCCTGCGTGATATGTTTACCTCCTGAAGGGTTGGACGTCTATGAAAAGACGTGGAAAAGTACAGGGTGGTATCATCAGCGTAGGAGTGGATAGGACAAGAAGTTTGGTTTAGAATATGATTAATGAATAATAAGAAGAGAGTGGGTGACAGGACAGAACCCTGAGGAACACCACTGTCAATAGATTTAGGAGAAGAACAGTGAACAGCAGCAATAGAACGGTCAGAAAAGAACCTTGAGATGAAGTTACAGAGAGAAGGATAGAAGCCGTAGGAGGATAGTTTGGTAATCAAAGCTTTGTGCCAGACTCTATCAAAAGCTTTTGATACGTCCAAGGTAACAGCAAAAGTTTCACCAAAATCTCTAAACGAGGATGACCTCAGTAAGAAAAGCCAGATGATCACCAGTAGAGCGGCCTTGACGGAACCCATACTGGTGATCAGATAGAAGGTTGTGAAGTGATAGATGTTTAAGAATCTTCCTGTTGAGGATATATTAAAAAACTTTGGATAGGCAGGAATTCAAAGCAATAGGACGGTAGTCTGAGGGATTAGAACGATCACACTTTTTAGGTCCAGGGTGAATGTAGGCAAACTTCCAGCAATAAGGGAAGGTAGATGTTGACAGACAGAACTGAAAAAGTTTGACTAGGCAAGGTGCAAGCACGGAGGCACAGTTTCGGAGAACAATAGGAGGGACCCCATTAGGTCCATAAGCCTTCCGAGGGTTTAGGCCAGCGAGGGCATGGAAAACATCATTACGAAGAATTTTAATATGTAGCATGAAGTAGTCAGAGGGTGGAGGAGAGGGAGGAAGAAGCCCTGAATCGTCCAAGGTAGAGTTTTTACCAAAGGTTTGAGTGAAGAGTTCAGCTTTAGAAATAGATGTGATACCAGTGGTGCCATCTGGTTGAAATAAAGGAGGGAAAGAAGAAGCAAAGTTATTGAAGATATTTTTGGCTAGATGCCAGAAGTCACGAGGGGAGTTAGATCTTGAAAGATTTTGACACTTTCTGTTAATGAAGAAGTTTTAGGCTAGATGGAGAACAGACTTGTCATGGTTCCGGGCAAAAATATAAAGTGCATGAAATGATCCATCTGATGATGGAAGGCTTAAGTATTTTTTTGTGGGCCACCTCTCTATCATGTATAGCACGAGAACAAGCTGTGTTAAACCAAGGTTTAGAAGGTTTAGGTCGAGAAAAAGAGTGAGGAATGTATGCCTCCATGCCAGACAATATCACCTCTGTTATACGCTCAGCACACAAAGACGGGTCTCTGACACGGAAGCAGTAGTCATTCCAGGGAAAATCAACAAAATACCTCCTCAGGTCCCCCCAACTAGCAGAGGCAAAACGCCAGAGGCACCTTCGCCTAGGGGGATCCAGAGGAGGGATTTGAGCGATAGGACAAGAAACAGATAGGATATTCTGGTCGGAGGAGACCAACGGAGAAGAGAGGGTGACAGCATTAGCATAAGGATTAGAGGTCAGGAAAAGGTCAAGAATGTTGGGTGTATCAGGAATACGAGTAGGGTGTTGCACCAATTGCTCTAGGCCGTGAAGGATAGCAAAGTTGAAGGCTAGTTCACCAGGATGGTCAGTGAAGGGAGAGGGAAGCTAAAGCTGGTGGTGAACATCGAAGTCTCCAAGAATGGAGATCTCTGCAAAAGGCAAGAGAGTCAGAGTGTGCTCCACTTTGGAAGTTAAAGTTAAGTAGTCAAAGAATTTCTTATAGTCAGAGGAGTTAGGTGAGAGATATGCAGCACAGCTGAATTTAGTTTGAGAGTAACTCTGTAGTCGTAGCCAGATGGTGGAAAACTCAGAAGATTCAAGAGTATGGGCACAAGAGCAGGTTAAATCGTTGCGCACATAAACGCAATATCCAGCTTTGGATAAAAAATGAGAATAAAGAAAGTAGGAGGGAACAGAAAAGGGGCTACTGTGAGTAGCCTCAGAAACCTGAGTTTCAGTGAGGAAAAGAGGATGAGGTTTAGAAGAGGAGAGGTGGTGTTCTACAGATTGAAAATTAGATCTTAGACCAAGAATGTTGCAGAAGTTAATGAAGAAAAAGTTGAAGGGGGTGTCAAGACACTTAGGGTCGTCCTCAGAAGGGCAGTTCGACCAGGGGACATTTGTGGTCCCCTCCCAGCCTAAACTGGAATAAAAAAATAAATAAATAAAGTACCAAAAAACGTGTCTTTTGAGTGTTTTGAACTCCCTATGTACCAAAACGCTAAAACATTGCAAAACATACTTTATGGAAAACAGAATTACATTACCAAAAACGTATATCTTTTTTCGTGTTTTTTAGGTTGTTACGCACAAAAACGTCAAAATACAAGCATAATACCTTATATGCGAAACAAACAGCTATAAAAAATAAATTAATATTTAGTTTTTTGAGCCTTTTAGGTTTCAAAACACTAAAACCCCTGAAAAGCACTCTAGAGAAACAGAACATCAGCAAAAAAAACGTGTGTTTTAAGTGTTTTGTTTGGTACTAAAAAGGACAAAATGCATGAAAAGCAGATGATTTAAAGAAATAAAACAACGTTAGGAAAAGCGTGTATTAAAAGTGTGTTTGGGCTCGTTAGATACTAAAATGCCAAAATGCATGTAAGACATCCTATATGGGGAAAAGAAAACGCTTCATGAGAAACGTGTATAATGTGCTTTTTCTTCTTAAGCTTCTTAATCATCAAAAAGCAAAAACACGTGAAATGTACTCAATATGGAAAAACAGAATAACATTACCATAAACTTGTAGTTTGAGTTTTTTGTTTATATTATTAGCTACAATTATTCCAAAATTCATGGAAAGCTCTCTATATGGAGATACGAAACGACATTAACAGAAACGTGTCTTTTCATTTTTTTTTTTTTGAGTGTTATTGCTTCCAAAATCCTAAAGAAACGATATTACGAGAAACGTGTATTATGAGTGTTTCTTAGTCTCTTAGATACCTTAGATACCTTAGATAACCTTAAACGTATGAATAGCATTTTATATGGAGAAACAGAAAAACATCACCAAAAATTCAGTTTTAATTTTTTTTTATTTTTTATATTAGGTACCAAAATGCCAAAATGCAAGCAAACCACCTTACATTGGGAAACTTAGAAGTTATGAGAAGTTTGTATAATGAATATTTTCAAGCTTTTTAGGTAACAAAACGCAGAAACGGGAGAATAGAACTCTATATGGAGAAACAGATTACCAAAAACATTACCAAAAACATATTGACAGTATCTCACATTGTTAGGTACCAAAACGACAATACGCATGGAAACAATCTTATATGGAGAGAAGAGACAACATTTCCGAAAACATGTTTCTTTAGTGCTTATGGGCTTGCTAGGCACCAAAACGCTGAAAAAAAAGGAACCCTATATGGGAAAACAAAACATTATAAAAGAAACGTCTGTTTTCACAGTCTTGAGCAACTTGCCTGAAAAAACGATAAAATGCATGGAAAACACTCGTTACAGAAAACAGAATAACTACAAATAACAAGGATTTTGAAAGTTTTGAGTTTGTTACATACAAAATCGCCAAAATGCATGCAAAGTACTTTGTACGGGGAAACGAAAAGACATTGCGAGAAAGGTGTATTATGAGTATTTTCGAGCTTCTTATGTTTCAGAATGATAAAATGCATGCATAGCACTCTATATAAAGAAAAAGAAAAAACGTTACCGAAAAAACAGTATTTTAAAGCATTTCACAGTGTTAGATGCCATAACGCCAAAATACATTCAAAGCACAGTTTATTGGGAAAGAAAACAACATTTCCAGACATTCTGTGTTTTTATGAGTGTTAGGCACCAAAACATTACGATAAACATAATTGTTTTCCAGGTTCTTATGTACCAAAACGCTAAAAAGAATGAATAACACTATTTATGGAGAAACAGAATAACATTACCCAAAAACTTTTATTTTTAGTATATTTCACATTCTTAGGTACCAAAACGCCAAATTGAATACAAAGCACCCTATAAGGGGAAAAGAAACGGCACTTTCAGAAACGTATCTTTTGAGTGTTTATGAACGAGTTAGGCACCAAAACGCTAAAAAGGATGGAAAGAGACACTTAGGGGGAGAGAAAGCAACTTTACTTAAAATGTGTCTTTTAATTTTTTTTTTTTTTTTCAGCTACCTACATACCAAAACGCTAAAACGCGGACAGAACACCTTTTTATGGAACTAAACCCCAAAATCCATGTAAAACCGATAGTATAGGGAAAGGAAGCGACATTATAAGAAACATTTGGGAAAACAAAACAACCTTACCTTTTCAGTGGTTTTTGGCTACTTCCGTACCGAAAACACATGTAAAACACCATTTATGGAGAAAAAGAATAACATTAACAAAAACTATTATTTTGATTGTTTTTGAGGCTGTCACGTAGAAAAAACGCCAAAATGCATGGTAAGTACCCTACAGGAGGGGAAACAAACGAACATTTTTACAAACGCTTCTTATGTACTAAAACGCTTAAACACATGAATAGCACTTTATATGGATATACAAAACAAACAAAACAAAAGAAGTGTATATTGAGTGTTTTTCATATTGTTAGGTACCAAAATCGCAAAAAAATGCATGCAAAGCCACTGTATGGTGAAACCAAAAGACATTATAAGAAACGAGTATTTTGACTTTTTATTTGACCGTCTTAAGCAACAAAACGATGAAAAGCATGGAATCATCCTATATGAGAGTACAAAACAACATTACGAAAAACGTATCTTTTGAGTGATTTTGAACTTATTACGTACCAAAACGCTAAAACACATGTAAAACACACTTTCTGGAGAAGAAAAAAATAACAAGACCAAAAACAAGTATTTTGAGTGTTTTTGACATTCTTACATAGAAAAACGACAAAATATATCTGGAAACGAAAATACATTACAAGAAACGTGTATTATATGTGTTTTTTAGCTTTTTCGGTACCAAAAAGTTTAAACGCGTTAATACCTCTTTATATGGAGAAACAACAACATTACTAAAAACGTGTAATTTATATGTTTTTTCACATTGTTAGGTGCCAAAACAGCAAAATGCATAGAAAGACTCATTTGAGAAACAAAACGACATTCCAAGATAAGTTTACTTTGAGTTTTTGTGCATGTTAGGCAACAAAACGCTAAAAAGCATAGAAATCAACCTATATTCAAATACAAAAAATAAAAACTCCAAAATAACCTATATGGGTAAACGAACAGACATTACGAGAATTGTGCATTATGACGACATTACCAAATAATGTTTCTTTTTAGGTGTTTTTGAGAGTGGTAGGCACCAAAATGCTATAAAGAATAAAGTTCAACATACAAGGTAATACAAAGTATCATTATGAAAAACGTGTCTTTTGAGTGTTTTTATTTTTATTTCTTGCGTACCAAAACGCTAAAACGCATGCAAAAAACCACTTTATAGAGAAACAGAATAACATTACTAAAAACAAGTATGTTGAGGGTTATTTGTGATTTTTACGTACAAAAACGCCAAAATGCATTGAAAGTACCCTGTGTAGGTAAACAAAAGAACATTACGAGAGACATGATTTTTTTTTTTTTCAGGAGCGGAGAAAAATAGCACTAGCAGAAAAGTGTATTTTGAGTGTATTTCTCATTATTAGGTACAAAACACCAAAATGGATACAAAGCACCCTATATAGGAGAAGGATACGAAATTGTCAGAAACGTATCTTTTAAGTGTTTATGAGCGTGCTCGGAACTAAAACTTTAAGGGAAACCGTATTTTGGAAAACAAAACATCATCACCAAGAACGTCTCTTTTCAGTGTTTCTTTTTTAGGTCTTTACGTATCAAAATGCTAAACGCATGGAAAAAAATATATATAGAGGGAAACAGTATAACCTTACCAAAAAACGAGTATTTTGAGTGATTGGAACTTATTACGCAGAAAAATGCAAAAAATGCATGCAAAGTACTGTATATAGGGAAACTAAAACACAACCAGAGACGTCTATTTTTGAGTTTTTAAGCTTCTTTTATAACGAAAAGCGAAAAAGCGTTAATAGCACACCGCTTGGAGAAACAGAAGAACATTACCAGAAAACACATTATAAGACATGTGTATTTTGAGAGTTTTGAACTTATTTTGTAAGAAAAAGCGAAAAGCCGTAAATAGCACTCTGGAGAAAGGAGACACTCTGGAGAAACATTGCCAGAAACATACATTTTGATTTTTTTTTTTTTTTTACATTGTTAGGTACCAAATCTCCAAAATGCAAACACAGCCCCTGATATGGGGAAACGAAACGACATTACATAAAACGTATCTTTTCATGTTTTTTTTTTCTGCATGTTAGGCACGTAAACGCTAAAAAAAAAATACCATATATATATATATATATATATATATATATATATATATATATATATATATATATATATATATATATATATATATATATATATATATATATATATATATATATATATATGGGAATAGAAAACATTACTATTGAGTGTTTCTTAGCTTACTTACTTAAAAACGTTAATACACATGTAAAATATCCTTTATGGAGAAACCGAATAACATTACCGAAATCAATTTTTTCTTTTTTTAAGCTTCTCATGTACAAAAAATAATGTAAACGAAAGTACATTACGAGAAAAGTGTATTTTAAGTATTTCTTATCTTCTTAGGTACCAAAAGGATAAAATACATGAATAGGGCTTTAGGTTGAGTAACAGGACAACATTACCAAAAAACGCGTATTTTGAGTGTATTTCTCATTGCTAAGAACCATAACGCCAAAATGCAGGCAAAGCGCCCTATATTTGGAAAAGGAAGCGAAATTACGAGAAACGTGTCTTTTTTAGTATTTTTGAGCGTGGTAGGTACCATAACGCTGAAAAGTATGAAAAGCAACTTATATGGTAAAACAAAATAAAATTGCCATAAAAAATAAATGTCTTTTAACAGTTTTGAGCTACTTACGTACCAAAACGATAAAATGCTTGTAAAACACACTTCATGCAGAAACAGAAAGCATTACCAAAAACAAGTATTTAAGTGTTTTTTTTAAGATTGTTGCGCAGAAAAACGCCAAAAAGCATGCAAATTGCACTATATGGGGAAAAGAAAAGATATTAATAGAAACATGTATTATGAGTTTTTCGAACCTCATAGGTAAATAAACTCTAAAATGCTTAAAGATCACTCTAAATGGAAAAAAAAAAAGAACATTACCGAAGAAAGAACATTACCGAAACGTGTATTTGAGTGTATTTCAAATTGTAGGTACCTAAACGCCAAAATGCATGCAAAGCACCCAATATGGGAAAAGAAAACGAGATTTCCCCCCAAAAATGCTTTTTGACTGTTTGTGCGTGTGTTAGGAATTAAAACGCTAAAGGGCATGGAAAGCACCCTACATGGAAAAACAAAACATTACCGAAAATTTGTGTTTTTAGGGTTTTTGGAGCTAATAAAGTACTAAGCTAAAAAGCTTGCAAAACGCTTGCAAAACACTCTTTGTGGAGAAAGAATAATTTTAACAAAAACGTGTATTTTGAGTGACAAAATGTAAACAAAGTATTGCATATGGGAAAACGAAAAGACATTACAAGAAACGTGTAATTTGAGTTTTTCATGAATGAACTCATGAATGAACTCATGGATGGTACAAAAAAAACTCCTGAATAGCACTCTATATGATGATACAGAACAACATTACAAAAAAAAAAAAAACGTTTCTTTTCAGTGTTTTTGAACTTCTTAAGTACCAAAACACAAAAACACATGCAAAAACACCCTTTATTGCTAAACAGAGTAACTTTAGAAAGTCAGTCTTCTGAGTGCTTTTGAGCTTATTACGTTGAAAAACGCCAAAATATGCAAAGTAACCTATATGGGGAAAGGAAAAAAAGAAATTACGAAAAGCATGTATTATGAGCATTTTTTTTCAGCTTCTTAAGTACCAAAACGCGAAAACGAGTTAATAACGCTCTTTATGGAGAAACAAAACATTATAAAAAAAAAACGTGGGTTTTAGGTGGTTTTCACATTGTTAATTTTCAAAATGCCAAAATCCATGCATATAGGGGCACGAAACAACATTGCAAGACATTGTCTCTGTTTTTTTTTTTTTTTTTCCTGCATATTAGGCACGAAAACGCTAAAAAGAATGCAAAGTGCTCTATATGGCAATAAAAAAAAACACTTCCAAAAAACGTATCTTTAGTGTTTTTAAGCTTCTTACGTACCAAAACGCTAAAAAACATGCGAACCACCTTTTACAGAGAAACATAATAACATTAGCAAAAACAATTATTTAGAGTGTTTTTGAGCATGTTAGGCAGATAAACGCCAAAATGAAGTGAAAATACACTAAATAGGGAAACGCAAGGACAGTACATGAAACTTGTATAATGAGTGTTTTTGAGATACTGAGGTACCAAAACGTGACAACGCGTTAATAACACTCTATATAGAGAAACAGAACATTACCAAAAACGTGTATTTTGAGTGTTTTCCTTAATTGGGAAAGGAAAGAAGAAAAAAATGAGCGTTTATGAGCGTGCTAAGTACTAAAGCACTATAAAACATGGAAAGCACCCAATATGGGAAAACAAAATAACATTAACATAAACGTGTCTTTTTGGTGTCTTTGTGCTACTTACATACGGAAACGCAAAAATTTTTGCAAAATACTCTTTACCGAGAAACAATGACTTAACCAAAAACGGGTATTATGTGTGTTTTTGAGCTTGTTACGTAGAAATATGCCAATATGTATACAAAGTATACGTAATACACGAGAAACGTGTATTATGAGAGTTTTTGAGCTTCCTAGGTATCAAAAAGCTAAATCACATAAAAAGCACTCTATATGGAGAAAAAGAAAAACATTACCATAAACGTGTATTTTGAGTGTTTTCACATTGTTAGGTACCAAAACGCCAAAATGCATGCAAAACAACCTATATGGGGAAAAAGAAGCGATATTTCCAAAAACGTTAATTTTAGGTGTTTATGAGCTTGTTAGGAAACAAAAAGGTAAAAATCATGAAAAGCGCCCTATGTGAGGAAAAAAATACCAACAACGTTTTTTGAGTTTTTTTTTTTTTACAGCTACTTATATACCAAACGCTAAAAACATGGAATACACTTTTTTTTTTTTTTTTTGAGAAGCACAATAACATTATCAGAAACAAGTATTTTGAATGTTTTTGAGCCTGTTACTTACAAAAATATCAAAGTGCATGGAAAGTACCTTATATGAGGAAACGAAAGGACATTACGAGAAAGGGGTATTATGAGTAGTTTTGAGCTTCTTAGAAATAAAATGCTAAAATACCCGAATAGCACTTACGAAAATCGTGTTTTTTTTTTTTTCAGTGTTTTTACATTGTTAGGTACCAAAACTCAAAATGCATGCAGAGCCTCCCATATCAGGAAACCAAACGACATTACCAGAAACGTATCTTTTGAATGTTTTTGATTGTGTTAGTCACCTAAACGCTAAAAAGCAAGGAAATCACTCTATATGAAAGACATATTACGAAAAACGTTTCTTTTCATTGTTTTGAATTTCTTACGTACCAAAACGCTAATACATAACCAAAACACCCTTTATGGCTAAACAGAATAGCATTACCAAAATTAAGTATTCTGAGTATTTTTTATCTTATTACGTTGAAAAAGGCCAAAATAGATGCAAATTCCCTTACATGGGGAAATTAAAAGAATACAAGAAACGTGTATTATAAGCGTTTTTGTTAATCTTTGGTTACCAAAATGCGAAATTTCATTAATAAATGGAGAAACAGAAAAACATTCCCAGAAACTTGTATTTTGAGTGTTTTTCATATTGAAAGGTACCAACACGCAAAAATGCATTGAAAGCCCCTTATATGGGAAACGAAACGACATTTTAAGAAACGTATCTTTTGATACGGTTTTGCATGTTAGACACTAAAATGCTAAAAAGCATAGAAAACACCATATATAGGAATGGGAAAAAAAATACTAAAAATGTGTCTTTTAAATGTTTTTCAGCTTCTTACGTACACAAATGATGAAACGCAGGGAAACACCCTTTTTCGAGAAAAAAATAATAATAATATTACGAAAAACAAGTATTTTGATTGTTATTTAGCTTTTTACGAACAAAAACGCCAAAATGCATGCAAAACACAGTAGAGAAGGAAACGAAAGGACATTATTGGAGCCGAATATTATGAGTGTTTTTGAGCTTCTTTTCAAAACGCTAACAGATCATCATGACCAAATACGTGTGTTTTAGTGTTTTCACATGGTTAGGTACCAAATCGACACAATGAATGGAAAGTTTCCTATATGGGGAAAAGAAACGACATTACCAGAAATGTGTCTTTTGAGTTTTTTTTTTTTTGTGTGTGTGTGTGTGTATGTGTGCGCTAGGCACCAAAACGCTGAATATCATAGAAAGTACCCTATATGGGAAAACAAACTACCAAAAACGTCTTTTGAGTGCTTTTGAGCTACTTACGTATTAATACGCTAAAACGTAAGCAAAACACTCTTCATAGAGAAACATTACCAGAAAGCCGTATTTAAGTGTTTTGCAGCCTCTTACAAAGAAAACTCCAAAATGTATGCAAAGTACTCTATATGAGAAAAAAAAAAAAAGAAGAAAAAAGGCATTACGAGAAACGTGTATTATGAATGTTTTTTTTTCAGATTCTTATGAAGCAAAACGCGAAAACGCGTTAATAGCAGTGTATATGGAGAAACAAAACAACATTAGAAAAATTCATATAATATGTATTTCACATTGTTAGGTGCGTTAACGTCAAAATGCAGGCAAAGCACCCTATATAAGAAAAGGAAGTGATATTTCCAGAAACGTGTCTTTTTCATTGTTTATGAACGTCTTAAGCAGCAAAACGCTGAAAACCATGTAAATGAAAAAAAAAAAATTATCTTATGAGAGTTCTTACCAAAACGCTTAAACGAATGCAAAATACGCTTCATTGAGAAACACAACGGCATTACCCAAAAGAAGTATCTTGAATTTTTTTCTTTTTTCTTGACTACCAAAGCGTAAAAGTGGGTGGATAATTCCCTCTACGGGGAAACGAAAGAACATTACGAAAAATGTGTATTATTAGTGTTTTTGTGGATATAAAACTATAACTCGCAAACTCATAAATAGACTCTAAATGCAGAAAAAGAACATTAACGAAAACATTCACATTGTTAAGTACCAAACTACTAAAATGCACGTAAAGCAACATATGTAGGGAAAGAAAACGAGATTTTAATAAACAGGTCTTTTTAGCGTTAATGTACAGTGAACTCGCCAAAATATTAAAAAAAAAACATGGAAAGCTCTCTATATGGGAAATCAGAACATTACCAAAAACGTGTCCTTTGAGTGTTTTTAGCTACTTACGTACCTAAACGCCAAAACGCATGCAAAACATCCTTCATGGACAAAAAATAACTAAAAAGGGAATAAAGAACAACAGTACGAAAAACATATGTCTTTTGAGTGTTTTTGAAATTTTTACGCACCAAAGCGCTAAATGCATGCAAAACGCTCGTTTATGGGTAAACAGAATATCATTACCAAAAAACAAGTATTTTGAGTGTTTTTTATCTTGTTACGTAGATAAACGCCAAAATGCATAAAAAGTAATCTATAGGGGAGAAGGAAAATACATTACGAGAAACGTGTATCATGAGTGTTTTTGAGCTTCTTAGATATAAAAACGGTAAAACGCATGGATAGTACTGTGTAGGGAAAAAGTTTTTTCTAAGTGTATTTCAGCTTTCGACGTACTAAAACGCTAAAACTCAATTAAAACACCATTTATGTTGAAACAGAATAACTTTACAAAAAACAAATATCTTGAGTCTTTGAGCTTGTTAAGTAGGAAAATACAAAAATGCATGCAAGTTAACATATATGAGAAAACGAAGAGAAATTACGAGAAACGTGTATTATGAGTGTTTTCAGGTTCTTAGGTACCAAAACGCTGAAGCGCAATAGTAGCACTCTATATGGAAACAAAAAAATAATAGCATTACCAAAAAACGTTTATTTTGAGTGTATTTAACATTGTTTTGTACAAAAACGCCAAAATGCATGGAAAACACTGTGTATGGGGAAAGGAAATTACTTTAGCAAAAACGTGTCTTTTGAGTGTTTATGAGCATGCTAGGCACTAAAACGATAAAAAGTATTAGAATCACCCTATATGGGTCTCTTTTCAGTGATTTTTAGCTACTGACGTACGAAAACTCTAACATGCATTCATAAAAACTATTATAAAGAAATAGTACAAATTTACCAAAAACCTGTATTTTCAGTGTTTTTGAGCTTGTTACACAGAAAATGCCAAAATGTTTGTAATGTACTCTATATGGGGAAACAAAAAGACATTGTTACAAACGTTTATTATGAGAGTATTTTAGCTTTTTATGTATCAAAACGCAAAAGCAGGTTTTTGTGCATGTTAGGCACCAAAAACGCTTAAAAGAATGGAAAACTCCAAACAACATTACCACAAACTTGTCTTGAGTGTTTCGCAGCTTCTTACATACGAAAACGATGGAGCAGTTGCAAATCACAATTTATGTATAAACAGAATAACGTTACTGAAAACAAGTATTTTGAGTGTTTTTGAGCTTCTTACCTATAAAACTCAAAAAAAAATAAAAATAGAGAAAAGAACACTACAAAAAAAAAAACATTTTTGAATGTTTTTAATGTTTTTAGGTACCAAAACGCGAAAATACATGCATAACCTCTTATATGAGGAAATGAAGCGACATTACCATAAAAATGTCTAAGTACTGTTAATCATTTTAGGCACCAAAAGGCTTAAAAACATAAAAAGCTCCCTATATGGAAAGAGAAAGAAATTGCCAAAAACATTTGTTTTCATATTTTTTACCAAAACCCTAAACTGCTGGCAAAATATCCTTTATGGAATAATAGAGTTAACAAAAAAAATATTTGGAATATTTTTAACTTGTTACTTAGAAAACGCGAAATGTTTGCAAATTTCTATGGATTGGGAAACGAAAAGACATTACGAGAAAATTGTAGTATGAGTGTTTTTAAGATTGTTAGGTATAAAATCGCCAAAATACATGCATAGCAGTTTATATAAAGAAACCGAACAGTATTACAAAAAACGTGCAATTTGAGTGTTTTTCCCATTATCCATACCAAAACGCCAAAATGCACTCATAGCATCCTATATGGAGAAGGGAAACAAGATTTCCAGAAAAGTGTCTTTTGATTGTCCATGAGGTGCTGGGCACCAAAAATGCTAAAAAGCATTGAAAGCACCTTCTATGGGAAAACAAGACATTACGAAAAATGTGTCTTATAAGTTTTTTTTTTTTATTTTGGTACGTAAAGTACCAAAATGCTGAAACGCATGCAAAACACCCTGTATGGAGAAACACAATAACTTTATCAAAAAAAGTGTATTTTAAAATGTCTTTGAGCTTGTTACGTAGAAAATTACTAAAATGCATGCAAAGTACCCTATATGGAGAAACGAAACGAGTTATTGAGCCTAAATAATAAATAACGTCTAAATAACACTCTATATAGAGAAACAGAACAACACGATGAAAAATGTGTATTTTGTACAATAATAGGCACTAAAACGCCAAAATCATGGAAAACCTTCTTCAAGGGAAATCAAAACGACATTACCACAAATGCGTCTTTTGAGAGTTTTCAAGCACCAAAAGTGTAAAGAGCATGGAAAGACACATCTGGGAATAGAAAAAAATGACAAAAACATACCTTTTGATTGCTTTTTCATCTTATGTGCCAAAACCCTGAAACGCATAGAAAACTCCATTTATGGAGAAAAAGAATAATAATACAAAAACAAAGATTTTTTTGAGTTGTTGACTGTTACGCACAAAATCTCGAAATGCATATAAATTACCATATATGGGAAAATGAAAAGACATATCGAAAAATTTGTATTATGAGAGATTTTGAGATTCTTAGGTACCAAAATGATGAAATGCATACATAGTCCTCTATATGGAGAAACAGAACAACATTACGAAAAACACGTATTTTTTTTACTGTTTTTCTCACATTGTTAGGAACTAAAACACCAAATTGCATGCAATGCTCCCTCTATGTGGAAACGAAACGACATTACAAGAAGACTTCTGTCTGTTTTTTTCATCTTGCTATGTTGAAAAAGAAAAAAAAATACATGCAACGTACACTATATGGGGAAACGAAAAGACATTACTAGTAACGTGTATAAGGAATGTTTCTCTGCTTCAGAGGTACCAAAACGCAAAAAACTTGTTGATAGCAAACAATATGGAAAACAAGAAATGTGTCTTTTGAGTGTTTTCGAGAGAGTTTGAGCACCAAAACGTGAAAAAGCATAAAAATCACCATATATGGGAATACAAAACAATATTACAAAAAAAAGGTATCTTAAGTGATTTAAACTTCTTACGTAACAAAACGCTAAAACACATACAAAACACCCTTAAAGGCTAAACGGAATAACATTACCAAAAATAAGACTTCTGTCTGTTTTTTATCTTGTTACGTTGAAAAAGATAAAAAAAAGATTCATGCAATGTACACTATATGGGGAAACGAAAAGACATTACTAGTAACGTGTATAATGAGTGCTTTTTCAGCTTCAAAGGTACCAAAACGCAAAAACATGTTAATAGCAAACAATATGGAAAAATAGAACAACATTAATAAAAACTTGTATTTTGAGTGTTTTTCACATTGTTAACTAGTTACTACCAAAACACCAAAATGCATGCAAAGCCAATTAAATGGGAAAAAAGAAAGATCATCAGAAGAAACGTATCTTTTGAGTGTTTTTTCTGCATGTTAGGGACAAAAACGCTTAAGAGCATGGAAAGCACCCCATATAAAAATAGAAAACCACCAAAAATTTGTATTTTCAGTGTTTTCTGCTTCTTACGTACCAAAACTCTAAAATGCATGCAAAACACCCTTATTGTAAAAAAAAAATAGTAATAACACTACCAAAAACAAGTATTTTGAGTGTTTTTGTGTTTCACCCGTACACAAACGCCAAAATACATGCAAAATACACTACATAGGAAACGAAAGGACATTACAAGAGACGTATATAGTGGCTGTTTTTGAGCTTCTTAGATACGAAAACGCTAAAACAAATAAATAGCACTCTATATGGAGAAACACATGAACATTACGAAAACCTCTATATCGAGAAACAAAACAGCACTACAAAAAAAAAGTGTATTTTTTATGTTTTTCACATTAGGTAACAAAACAACAAAAGGCATGGAAAGCCTCTTATTTCGGGAAGGCCGTCGACATCACCAGAAACGTGACTTTTGAATGTTTTTAAGTGTTAGGCACCAAAACGCTAAAAAGCATGGAAAGCACCTTATACAGAATTAGAAAAGAACATTACTAAAAACGCGTATATATATACATATATATATATATATATATATATATATATATATATATATATATATATATATATATATATATATATATATATATATATATATATATATATATATATATATATTTCAGCTTCTTACGTTAAAAAATCTAAAACACATGTAAAACACTCTTTATGGAGAAACTAAATAACATTAATAAAAAGAAGTATTTTGAGTGTTTTTTTTTAAGCTTGTTACGTACACAGACGCCAAAATGCATGCAAATTACCATATATCGGAAAAAGAAATATTACGAGAAAAATTTTTTATTTTTATCTTTTTCAGCTTCTTAGCAAAAGGCTAAAACGCATGAATAACACTCGACATGGAGAAGCAGAACAGTTTTTATCAAAAGCATGTATTTTTAGTGTTTTACACATTGTTAGTTACCAAAGCGCAAAAATACAGGCATAACACCTTATATGGGGAAAGTAAACATTATAAGAAACGTATTTTTTTGTGTGTTTTTGTGCATATTAGACACCAAAATGCTAAAAAAAAAAAAAAAATAGAAAGCACCCTATATGGAAATAAAAAACATTACCAAGAAAGTTTTTTAGAGTGCTTGTTAGCAAGTTACATACCAAAGCGCTAAAACGTAGGCAAAACACTTTTTATGGAGAAACAGAATAACTTCACGAGAAAGAAGTAGTTTGAGTATTTTTGAGACTGTTACGTAGAAAAGCGCAAAAAATGCACTGAAAGTATCCTATAATGGGAAACGAAAAGTCATTACAATAAAACTGTATTACGAGTGTTTTTGCGCTTCTAAGGTACCAAAACGCGAAAACTCATGAATAGCACTCTATATTAAGAAACAAAATAACATTACCAAAAATCAGTAATTTGAGTGTTTTTACTTTGTTAGGTACCAAAACACAAAAATGCATGCCAAAGGAAACAATATTTCCAGAAAATTATCTTTTGAGTATTTTACATCTTCTTACACATGAACCCGATAAAACACATGCAAAACACTCTTTATGGAGAAACAGAATAACATTAACAGAAACAAGTATTTCGAGTGTTTTTGAGATGTTACGTAAAAAAGACACCAAAATTCATGTAAAGTACCATGGACAGGGAAACGAATAGACATTACGAGAAACGTGTAATATGAGTGTTTTTCTTCTTAGGTACCATAAACATAAAACGCATAAATAGCACTCTACATGGAGAAATAGAACCCATAACCAAAACCAAAAACTACCATAACTAAAATAAGTTTCTTCATATTGTGAGGAACCATAACGTCAAAATATATGCATAGCATCCTGTATGGTGAAAAGAAACGAAATTTCCAAAAGCGTGTCTTTTCAGTATTTATAGGCGTGCTAGGGTCCAAAGCCTTAAAATTCATGGAAAGCACCCTATATGGGAAAAGAAAACAACTTACTAAAATAGTTTATTTTGAGTGTTTTGGGCTAATTTTGTGCCGAAACGCTAAGACTTATGGAAGACACCTTATATGGAGAAACACAATATCAGTAACAACAACAACATTAACAAGCAGTAGTAATAGTAAAAACAGTAACTTTACTAAAAACGTGTATTCTGAGTGTTTTTGTGCTTGTTACGTAAAAAATGACAAAATGTCTGCAAAGTACTCTATCTGGGGAGACGAAATGACATTAGGAGAAGCGTGTTTTATTTATTTTTTTTTTTTTTTTTATTTATTTATTTATTTATTTTATTTATTTATTTATTTTTTTTATTTTTTTTTGAGCTTTGAGTTTTGAGTTTTTTGAGCTTCTTATGTCCCAAAGTCCTAAACTCACGGAATAACACTCAATATGGAGAAACAAAACATCACCAAAAACGTGTCTTTTGAATGTTTTCTTACATTATTAGAGATTAAAACGCCAAACTATATTCAAACAAAACGACATACAAAACAAAACAAAACGACAAAGAAAACGACATTACCAGAAAAGAGTTTCTTAAGTGTTTTAAACGTGTTAAGCATCAAAACAATAAAAAAAAAAAGCATTAAAATCACCCTATGTGGGGAATACAAAACAACAAAAAACGTATTTCAAATGCTTTTGAACTTCTTACGTACCAAACCGCTAAAACGTTTGTGAGCTGTTTTGAGCTTGTTGAGTCAAAAAAAAAAAAAAAAAAAACGCGAAAACCTATGTAAAAGTACCCTATATGTATGGAAACGAAAAGACATCATGAGAAATGTGTATTATAAGTGCTTTGGAGTTTCTTAGATACCTAAACATGAAAACGTGTTATTAGCACTCTATATGGAGAAACAGAACATTACCAAAAAACAGTATATTGAGTGTTTACACATTGTTACCTACAAAAGCGCAAAAAAATGCATGCGAAACCCTTTTATATGAAAACGAAACGACATTAATAGAGACCTTTTTATGTGTGTGTTTATGAACGTCTTAGGCAATAAAACGCTAAAAAGCATGGGAAGCACCCTATTTGGGAAAACAAAACATTACCAAAAAAGTCATCTTTTGAGTGTTTTCACATTATTAGATTCCGAAATGCATACATATGGGAAATGAAACGACATTACAAGAAATATATCTTTTCAGTGTTGTGTGCATGTTAAGCAAAAAATGCTAAAAGGTATGGAAAGCACCCTATACAGAAACAGAAAAGTACATTACCAAAAACGTGTCTTTTGAATGTTTCTAACTACTTAGGTACCAAAACGCCAAAACGCACGCAAAACACAATAACCACCAAAATCAAGAATTTTGAGTTTTTTTTTTTTTTTTTTAGGTTGTTACGGAGAAAAACGCCTAAATGCATGGAAAGTACCTTATATGGCGAAATGAAACTTCAATACGAGAAATGTGTGTTATGATTTATATATGTATATATATATATATATATATATATATATATATATATATATATATATATATATATATATATATATATATATATATATATATATATATATATATATATATATATATCTATCTTTTTGGTACCAAAACTCGAAACGCATGAATAACACTCTATTTGGCGAAAGAGAACATTACCAAAAACGTGTATTTGAGAGTATTTAACATTGTAAGGTTCCAAATCGCTAAAATGGAGGCACAACACCCTATATAGGGAAAAGAAACGAGATTTTCAGAAAAATGTCTTTTGAGTATTTATAAGTGCACTAGTTATCATAACACTAAAATACATGGAAAACACCCTATATGGGAAAGCAAAACATTACCAAAAATCTTCTCTTTCCAGTATCATTGAGCTACTTACTTACCAAGTCGCTAAAACGCATGCAAAACACCCTTTATGGAGAAAAAGAATGACATTACCAAAAAACAAATAATTTGAGTGTTTTTGGGATTGTTACGTACAAAAATACTATAATGCATGCAAAATACACTGTATAGGCATAGGAAAGGTCATTGCGAGACACGTATCATGAGTTTGTTGATCTTCTTTGGTAACAAAATGCTGAAACGAATGAACAGCTCTCTCTATATGGAGAAAAAGAATAACATTACCAAAAACTTGTGTATTTACAATGTATTTCACATTGATAGGTACCAAAATGCAAGCATGAATGCAAAGCACGGTATATAGGGAAAAGAAACGACAATTCCAGAAACGTATCTTTTTATGAGCACAAAAACGCATAGAAAGCACCCTATATGGGAAAACAAAACAATATTACAAAAAACGTGTCTTTTGAATGTTTTTTGAGGGACTTCCGTACCAAAACGCTAGAACACAGGCAAAACACGTTTTATTGAGAAAATCAATCACTTTTACTAAAAACCAAACAACATTACTAGAATCGTGTCTTTTTAATTGTTTTTAGGCGTGATGGGGACGAAAACACTAAAGAGCATGAAAATCACCCTATTTAGGAAAACAAAAACAGTACCAAAAACGTGTCTTTTGAGTGTTTCGAACGTACCAAAACGCTAAAGCGAATAAAAAAAAAACTCTGTTTAAACAGAATAACATTACAAAAAAAAATATTTTGATTGTTTTTTTTTCTTTTTTACCTCAAAAACGCAAAAATGCATGGAAAGTACCTTCTATTAAAAAAACGAAAATACATTAGGAGAAACGTTCATTATGAGAGTTTCTGAGCTTCTTGGGTACCACATTAAAACATTACCAAAAACATGTATTTCGAGTGCTTTTTTTCACATTTTAAGGTACCAAAACACCAAAATGTATGAAAAGCCCTCTATATGGGGAAACTGAGCGACATCTCTAGAAAGGTGTCTCTTTAGTGTTTCTGAGCGTGCTAGGCACCAAAACGCTAAAAAAAAAAGAATGGAAATCACCCTACATGGGAATATAAACATTAACAAAACTGTCTTTTGGAGGTGTTTGAACTTCTTACGTACCCAAACACTAAAACTCACGAAAAACACCTTTTATAACTAAAGAGAATTACATTTCCAAATTTCCAATAACAAGTATTTTGATCGTTTTTGAGCTTCTCATGTTGAAAAACGCAGAAACGCATGAAAAATATACTGATTGGGAAACAAATGGATATTACGAGAAATATGTATTGAGTGTTTTTCAGTTTCTTATGTAGCAAAACTTGTACACGCATGAATAGCATTCTATATAGAGAAACTGAACAACATTTGCAAAATAGTCTCTTTAGAGTACATTTCATATGTTAGGTACCAAAACACAAAAATAAATGCAAAACACCCTAATGGGGGGCAAGAAACGACATTTCCAAAAACGTGTCTTTTAAGTGTTTAAGAGCGTGTTAGGCACCAAAGTGCTAAAAAGTATGTAAAGCACCTATATGGGAAAACAAAATAACATTAATAAAAAAGTGCCTCTAGTATTTTTTTTTTTTATTTATTGCGTACCAAAATAATAATTTTGAGTATTTTTGAGGATCTTACGTACAATAACGTCAAAATGTATGGAAAGTGCCATATATGGTGAAACGAATGGTCATTACGAAAAACTTTTTTTTTTTTTTTTTTTAGGTATCAAAACGTTAAAACGCCCAAATAGCACTCTATATCGAAAAACAGAATATTACTTAAAAAAACATGTATTTTGAGTGTTTATGAGGATGTTTTTCACCTGATCGGTAAAAATAATGGGAATCACTTTATATGGAAAAAAAAGAACGCAACATTACCAAAACCGTGTCTTTTCAATGTTTTTGAGCTAAGTAATAAATCGCTAAAAGGCACGCAAAACACCCTTTATGGAGAAAGATAACATTACCAAAAACAAATATTTTCATAGTTTTGAGCTTTTTACGTAAAAAGACGTCACAATGCATGAAAAGTACCCTATATGGAAAAAAAATTACAAGACACGTGTATAATGAGTGTTTTTTAGCTACTTAGGTACCAAAACGCGAAAACGTGTTAATAGCACTCTATCATGTCTTTCTTTTGTATAGAGAAAGACAATAACATTACCAAAAAGACTTACTTTAAGTGTTTTGAGCTTCCCACGTACAAAACGCCAAATTGTATGCAAAGTATCCTGTATGGGGAAACGAAAAGGTATCACGAGAAACGTGTATTATAAATGTTTTTGAGTTTCTTAGGTATCAAAACACGAAAGCGCATGAATAGCACCCTATTTGGAGAAACAAGTACATAACAAAAAATATGTACATTGTGTGTATTCCCTTTTTTCAGCGTTTTTGTGTCGAAAATGCAGAAAAACAAAAGATACGTTTCTTGCGATGTCGTTTCCTTTCCCCATATGCATACATTTTGCCAGTTATAGTGCCGTAAAAATCACCACGTTTTTTTAATGTTCTATTTCTCCATATAGAGTGCTCTTA
>NC_087165.1:2183310-2205810 GCF_035594125.1 Scylla paramamosain
GAGCATGCAGTTAGCAAGATCAGAAGAGCAGTTAGCATGAAAATAGCGGTAGAAGACAAATAGATATGCAAAACTGCGGCGATGAGAGAGAGGCTGAGGACAGTCAGTTAGAGAAGAGGAGTTGATGAGACGAAAAGCTTTTGATTCCACCCTGTCTAGAAGAGCAGTATGAGTGGAACCCCCCTCCCCAGACATGTGAAACATACTCCATACATGGACGGATAAGGCCCTTGTACAGAGTTAGCAGCTGGGGGGGTGAGAAAAACTGGCGGAGACGTCTCAGAGCACCTAACTTCATAGAAGCTGTCTTAGCTAAAAATGAGATGTGAAGTTTCCAGTTCAGATTATAAGTAAAGGACAGACCGAGGATGTTCATTGTAGAAGAGATGGACAGCTGAGTGTCATTGAAGAAGAGGGGATAGTTGTCTGGAAGGTTGTGTCGAGTTGATAGATGGAGGAATTGAGTTTTTGAGGCATTGAACAATATCAAATTTGCTCTGCCCCAATCAGAAATTTTAGAAAGATCAGAAGTCAAGCGTTCTGTGGCTTCCCTGCGTGAAATGTTTACCTCCTGAAGGGTTGGACGTCTCAGAAAAGACGTGGAAAAGTGCAGAGTGGTATCATCAGTGTAGGAGTGGATAGGACAAGAAGTTTGGTTTAGAAGATCATTAATGAATAATAAGAAGAGAGTGGGTGACAGGACAGAACCCTGATGAACACTGCTGTTAATAGATTTAGGAGAAGAACAGTGACCGTCTACCACAGCAGCAATAGAACGGTCAGAAAGGAAACTTGAGATGAAGTTACAGAGGGGATAGAAGCCGTAGGAGGGTAGTTTGGAAATCAAAGCTTTGTGCTATATCAAAAGCTTTTGATATGTCCAAGGCAACAGCAAAGGTTTCACCAAAATCTCTGAAAAAGGATGACCAAGATTCAGTAAAGAAAGCCAGAAGATCACCAGTAGAGCGGCCTTGATGGAACCCAAACTGGCGATCAGATAGAAGGTTGTGAAGTGATAGATGTTTAAGAATCTTCCTGTTGAGGATAGATTCAAAAACTTTAGATAGGCAGGAAATTAAAGCAATAGGACGGTAGTTTGAGGGATTAGAACGGTCACACTTTTTTAGGAACAGGCTGAATGTAGGCAAACTTCCAGGAAGAAGGAAAGGTAAATATTGACAGACAGAGCTGAAAGAGTTTGACTAGGCAAGGTGCAAGCACGAAGGCACAGTTTCGGAGAACAAAAGGAAGGTCCCCATCAGGTCCATAAGCCTTCCGAGGGTTTAGGCCAGCAAGGGCATGGAAACAATCACTGCAAAGAATTTTAATAGGTAGCATGAAGCAGCCAGAGGGTGGAAGAGAAGGAGGAACAAGCCCAGAATCGTCCAAGGTAGTGTTTTTTAGCAAAGATTTGAGCGAAGAGTTCAGCTTTAGAAGTAGATATGATAGCAGTGGTGCCATCTGGTTGAAATAAAGGAGGGAAAGAAGAAGAAGAAGCAAAGTTATTGGAGACATTTTTTGGCTAGATGCCAGAAGTCACGAGGGGATTTAGATCTTGAAAGGTTTTAACACTTTCTGTTAATGAAGAATTTTTTGGCTAGTTGGAGAACAGACTTGGCATGGTTCCGGGCAGAAATATAAAGTGCATGAGATTCTGGTGATGGAAGGCTTAAGTACCTTTTGTGGGCCACCTCTCTATCATGTATAGCACGAGAACAAGCTGTGTTAAACCAAGGTTTGGAAGGTTTAGGTCGAGAAAAAGAGTGAGGAATGTACGCCTTTATGTCAGACACTATCACCTTTGTTATGCGCTCAGCACACAAAGATGGGTCTCTGTCACAGAAGCAGTAATCATTCCAAGGAAAATCTGCAAAATACCTCCTCAGGTCCCCCCAACTAGCAGAGGCAAAACGTTAGAGGCACTTTCGCTTTGGGGGATCCTGATGAGGGATTGGAGCGATAGGACAAGATACAGATATGAGATTGTAATCGGAGGAGCCCAACGGAGAAGAAAGGCTAACAGCATAAGGGGGGTATAGAGGAAAAATATGTGGAAAATGACAACTTTTGGCATTTTTGGTTTCTTGTTGGAAAATGATCACCCACCATTCGGCAATACTGTGTTAAAGTTTCAATACTGTACAGCTACTCTAAGTTGATTTTTTTGCCTGTTATATACACCTGTGTCAAAATCACGAAAAAAAAAATAATCTATGGAGGCATAACAATCAAACTTTCTTTATTTATGTATCTTTTCTTCATGAATATCTATAATCTATATCTGGCAACTCAATAACCCGGAGCTAGCCTCCCTCAGGGCATTGTGTATTCAGTGACGTTCCAGTCTCCGTGAAGGAAGGTTATGTGTAGCGTGATCAGCTGATTTTGACATCTTCAACTGTTCAACTGTACAAGATGGATGGAATAAAGAAGAGTAATCTTGAGAAGAGGAAACGGCTTGAAAAGGCAAGGAAAGTATTACAAGAAAAGAGAAACTCAACATCAGAGGCCAAGGAAGAAGCTTCTACCTCAGCTGCCCCAAGTGATGCTTCCTCACCACGCAAGCATACACATTCACCCGTCAAACTATCAAGCGCAGAGAAGAGGCACAAGGTAATGGCCTTGGCTTCAAATGAAGAAACACAGGATGAAGAATATATGTTAGCTAAGAAGAGCTGGTGGACAGAACTGGCAGGGAATGTGGCCTGTCCTGACTGTCACCATAACAGTTTGATATGTACGTTTGGGAGGCATCACATGGATGAAAGTGTAGCAAGTGCATTCATGTGGCCTTAGATACAAAAAAAAAAGAAAATTAACATAAAAGTGCAAAGAGGGACCAAACCTATGGGGAATTTGCTGTGGCTCAGGCAGTGTCAAACTTCAACGCTGGGTATGTAGAAACCAATATCTACAGAGACCTTGAGGTTCCAGTCACTGAAAGGACTATGGCGTACCTTCTTCGAGCAAATAAGGTGATGAAGTCCATCAAGAGGATGGTACAATGCAAGAAACTGGAGAGGGACCTCACTTACGCAACTGGCAGTCACTAGCGGAACGCGGCGCGGCAAAAAACATCAAACTTAAGACGCCGTTTTCTCAAAACACAGGTATGTGCACTCTAGCTAGGCTGTAACTCGGCATGAGGACACCTACAAACAATACACACCTTAAGTAAAAAAAATAATTTGGCTACAAAGTGTTTTACCGATTGACCCTAATTTTTCCTCTATAGGAAGGATTAGAAGTCAGGAAAAGGTCAAGAATGTTGGGCGTATCTCCAAGACGGTCAGGAATACAAGTAGAGTGTCGCACCAATTGCTCTAGGTAGGGGAGGATAGCAAAGTTAAAGACTAGTTCACCAGGATGGTCAGTGAAGGGAGAGGAAAGCCAAAGATGATGGTGAACACTGAAGTCTCCAAGAATGGAGATCTCTGCAAAAAGGGAAGAGGGTCAGAATGTGCTCCACTTTGGAAGTTAAGTAGTCAAAGAATTTCTTATAGTCAGAGAGAGTTAGGTGAGAGGTATACAGCACAGATAAATTTAGTTTGAGAGTGACTCTGTAGTCGTAGCCAGATGGTGGAAAACTCGGAAGATTCAAGAGCGTGGGCACGAGAGCAGGTTAAGTCATTGCGCACATAAACGCAACATCCAGCTTTGGATCGAAAATAAAAATAGAGAGAGCAGGAGGGAACAGAAAAGGGGCTACTGTCAGTTGCCTCAGACACCTGACGTTCTGTGAGGAAAAGATGAGGTTTAGAAGAGGAGAGGTGGTGTTCTACAGATTGAAAATTAGATCTTAGACCGTGAATGTTGCAGAAGTTAACGAAGAAAAAGTTGACGGGGGTGTCAAGATACTTAGGATCGTCAACAGAAAGGAAGTCCGACCTGGGGACATTTATGGTCCCCTCCCCAGATGGGGACTCCGAGGCTAGTGTAGGAGTCGCCATAATAATTTAGAAATTTTTGAGTGAAGGGTGTGTGTGTTATTAGGTGCTTGTAGTTTTGAGTGGAGGAAGAGAGTTGTCTTTAGAGGGCAGGCTGTGACTGCCCCCTTGTGTTGTGAGACACAAAGGGAAACGTTCAGTGAGGTCACAGCTGGGTTTAATAAGTTCACAGCACCCCCTGAACAGTGCTTTAGACCTCACTGGGAGTAATTATCGTTTCGGCAGGTGTCTACTGCCTCCTCCTTGACTATGTATGATTGGCATTACATGAATGAGCAAACCTGGTATGTGGGAGCTGGTGTCAATATATATGTGTGTACCCCAACATAGCCTATGAGTGGGTAAAACCATTTCTGGGCATCTGTCTAGTTGCAAATTCTTTCCCCTTACTGCTTGAAATATGAATATGAACCAAGTTTTCATTGTTTCTTTATCTTATAGAAAATATTTTCATTATATTTTCAGAATTTAAGTAAGAATTTACCAGTTTAATTAAATATGATTCCAGGTGATTGCAATGGCTCCAAGTCTTGGAAAAGCTATGTGTGGAGCACAAGCAGTCTGTCTACATGGAAAATTTTGAGTTCAAGCATACCAGCAGCACAACACATCTGCTGAACAATGAAGCTCCAATTCCTGCAGATAAACAAACTTCGGGCACGTACCGCAGCATTTCTGTGACTACACAACTGTGTTACAACTGGTAATATTTAATTTAGTTGTGGTAAATGTGGTTAAATGACATTCATGATGAAATAGTTTATAAACAACAGATCCTAAATATTGATTAATAACATTCACAACCATACTGAACCTATACACTGTATGTACTATATTACATTATATGATGAGCTTTCATTTCAGTATATACACATTTGCTAGCAGATAACATTCAGCAATCTCATAATTTTCACTATTATCTAACCCATTTTCTAAGAAAGTAAGAAAAAAGGGAATCTGCAAGAAGCCATCAGGGCTACACATAGCATTCCATGTATAAAATTTATCTACCTATTTCCACCTATCATCCCCATCCATAAATCTGTCTAATCTTCTTTTCAAGCTCCCTGTTGACTCTGTACAAACAACCTAATTACAGAGCCTACTCCTGTCATCTACCACTGTTTGAGAACCACTCCCTCTCTTTAAATCTAAATTTATCAGGCTAAAATTAAAAACAGATGGGAAGAAATCATGTGGTTATTTTCTCCAAAAAAATAAATGAATAAATAAACAAAAATAAACAGTAATTTGAATATGAATATGAATATGAGTATAAATATGAATAAAGAGAATATAATACAGTCGGCGCGAAAAAAATGTCCCCACCTGCTAACAATAACAATAATAACACAACAACATTAACAATTCTACCATTCTTTACCTTATAATTTTTTAGGGATAATAAAACACTAATATTACTGTCATATGTGCACATTAGTATTTTGTCATCTCTCCTTTTACATTCAGAACGGCATTTATGCGACTTGGCATACTGTCAGATAATTTTTTGAAATAATCCAAGTCAGTTTCATCCCACAGCACACGAAGTTTTTCCGTTATAGCGCCGACAGTGTTCACTGAGAGTTTGCCAATTTTTCTTTTTAGTTCATTCCACAAGTTTTCTATTGGATTTAAGTCTGGACTGTGCCCTGGCCACTCAATTAACGAAACATTGTTCTCTGTAAGCCACTCCATCACACGCTTTGCCCGATGGCATGGAGCACCGTTCTGGAGGAAATGAGCGTTCTCGTGGGATTCATAAAATGGGAGCATGTGATCTGTCAGCACGTTCATATACAGCGCAGCATTCATGTTCATGTTTTTGTCTAAAAAGTACAAGCCCCCACTACCTTTCTCACCACTGAAGCAACCCCACACCATCACACCTGCTGGAAACTTAACCGTCTTTACCGTGTACTTGCTGTCAAAACGATTCGCACCCACAGGACGTCGCACGGTTCTCTGTCCTTTTGAAATAGTTTTGAAGGCAGATTCATCACTGAACACAACTTTTCGCCAGTCTGCTGAAGTCCAGTGCTTGTAGCGTCCGCAGAAATCAAGCCGCTGTTTTCTCATTTTTTCGGTGAGGAGAGGTTTGTGAGCTGCCCGACGACACGGTAGCTTGAAATCTTTCTGTAGCCGCTGTTGAAGTGTTCTCACTGCCACATCTCCCAGCACATCTCTATGCATTCCTTTTAATTCCTTGGCGGTGATGAAAGGGTTCTTCAGCACCTCACGTCGCAACAGCATGTCCGTCCTCTGGCCTGTCTTTCGTTTCCTCCCCGACCCCTGCTTTCTCTTTTGAATAACACCGCCGTGGGCACTGGTTGCTTTGATGACATTACGAACACACTTCGCTGATCTTCTTGTCCTTCTTGCCACTTCTCTTTTGCTGAGGCCTTCGCGAAATAGAGCCAGTATAGCACCTTTCTCCTCCATTCTTAGCTTGGCAGGCCCCATTCTGAAGCAAAGGGTGACCGATATCACGAGGAGAGGCGAGCGATATGTGAGGAAACGGGAGCAGAAGCGGGAAGTACCTCTCCGTGACAGGAGGGAGTAAACACCCTCCCTCACACACTGCCTGGCGGTTACTGAATCTCGTTAATCTGTCACATTATTAAATTGAAAGCATGGAGATGCCAGATGTTCATTATTGGCCGTGACAAGTGTTTTCGTGTCCGCTGGTGGCTAAATAAACCTAAATAAACAAGAACGTAATGTTGTGTTGTTAAAACTTAATGATACAGCAGGTGGGGACATTTTTTTCGCGCCGACTGGCGCATTGAAATTTGAAATTGAAAGACAATGTCGTGATATTCCTAATGACATGTTTCGCGACGTTTGCGAATCCCTTGGTGCGCGTTATCAGCGTTGTCTGGACAATAATGGTCATCAATTTGAACATTCGCAAACATGATTCTTCAAACACATTTGTCTCATGTATTCGATGCTATTTCATTTCACTCTATGTCCATAAATAAAGGTTTTCTCATAATTCTAAGAGTGAGTACATTTTTTTGAGACACCCTATATATATATATATATATATATATATATATATATATATATATATATATATATATATATATATATATATATATATATATATATATATATATATATATATATAAGTTGTAACAAACAGCACAAAACCTGATGAAATGCTACATTACATGAGAAAAATAAGAGGACTGATATCAAGTGCTACTGTAAGATATATCTAAAATTACATATATTGTGATAAAATACATTATGGTATATATATATATATATATATATATATATATATATATATATATATATATATATATATATATATATATATATATATATATATATATATATATATATATATATATATATATATATATATATATATATATATATATATATATATATATATATATATATATATATATATATGTTACAGTCAATACCTGAATCCAGACAATTTGTAAAGTGACTTATTTTTTCAGGCAATTTGTGAACTGCCTGGTTAGGTTAGGTTAGGTTAGGTTAGGTTAGGTTAGGTTAGGTTAGGTTAGGTTAGGTTAGGTTAGGTTAGGTTATAACCTAACCTAACCTAACCTAACCTAACCTAACCTAACCTAACCTAACCTAACCTAACCTAACCTAACCAGGCAGTTCACAAATTGCCTGAAAAAATAAGTCACTTTACAAATTGTCTGGATTCAGGTATTGACTGTAACATATATATATATATATATATATATATATATATATATATATATATATATATATATATATATATATATATATATATATATATATATATATATATATATATATATATATATATATATATATATATATATATATATATATATACCATAATGTATTTTATCACAATATATGTAATTTTAGATATATCTTACAGTAGCACTTGATATCAGTCCTCTTATTTTTCTCATGTAATGTAGCATTTCATCAGGTTTTGTGCTGTTTGTTACAACTTATGCAGGAATTATTTAAATTCTGCATGTTTACTTTGTGGTGACATAAAGGCTTCTCTTCTCTGAAATTTTCCTTGGTTAGGTACATGTTATTAACACTATATCTTTAGCTGTCATATGCCCACTGTACTCGTATATCTTTACTTCAATGTTGTTGTTGTTGTTGTTGTTGTTGTTGTAAGCAGTATTGAGTTGCCATGTCATTTGTTCTGATATGGAAGTCTTTGCGTTCTCTGTTAGGTGGAGTAGCCTTGCTATGCTGACTCTGTTAACTCCTGATGTACATTCAAAACAGAGTTGATATGGGTAGATATTAAGGAAGGATCACAGTCAGTAGTACTAGGAGTAGTGTACAGGCCACCAAACAGTACAAAGGAAATTAACACCTCACTGTGGCAGGTAATAAACAGAGCAGGAAGGTACAGTCAGGTATGTGTGATAGGAGATTTTAATTTTAGGAATATCAACTGGAGCCTGATGGTGGGTGACAAGGAAGCAGAGGAATTTCTTAAGGTAATTCAGGATGATTTTTTTAAAACAAGTAGTCATAGAACCCACAAGGGGGAACAATATTCTAGATTTAATTCTTACTAACAGGGAAGAGGCAGTCATGGAGATAGAGGTTGGAGGACAGCTAGGCAACAGTGACCATTGGGAAATTAGGTACAAATTAAAATGGGAAGAAACTTTTAGAAGCAAAAACACTAGTAAAACACCTGACTTTAGGAGAGCAGATTTTGAAGAATTAAAAAGGTACCTCCAAGGAGTTGACTGGCAACGGTTGCAGGTGAGGTCAGGACCGGGACGGAGTTGAGAGAGATAAGGCAGGATGAGAGAGGTGAGGTGAGGTGTGAGGGTGTTGGACAAGAGGAGGGAAGATGTGTCCGGAAGGGACCGACGAGAGAGAGAGAGAGAGAGAGAGAGAGAGAGAGAGAGAGAGAGAGAGAGAGAGAGAGAGAGAGAGAGAGAGGGAGATAGGTGTGAGTATGTTGAAGGGTTAGGTCATGCTGAAATGGGAGAGGTGAGGTCAAGGTGAGTAGATGAGGGAGTGGAGAGGATGGAAGGGGCCAAGATGAGGGGATTAGGTGAAGTAAATGTAGATGAGCTGTATAAATATTTCATAGACAAACTGTATACAGGACAGCTAGCAAACATCCTGTATAGAGCAATAAGATCACAGAAAAATGACCCTAAATTGATGAATGCTAGGTTAAAACATTATATAGGATGGAAGAGAAGTATATATAAGAGATTAAGGGCAGGTGAAGAGGTTTTAAGGCCACAATATAATGAATTAGTTAGAACAGTCAGGAGATTAAAGAGGAAAGCTAAGGGCAATTATGAATTAAAGGTAGCCAGCCAGGTGAAGACAGACCCCAAGGGATTTTATCAGGTATACTGGATGAAGAATGAGGATACTATAGGTCCATTAAAGGCAGCAAATAGGGGCAGGGGAAGACTAAAAGTAGCATACACAAACATAAATGGACTAATGTCAGCAGTGTTGAAACTAGAAGACTATTTAAAAGAGGAAAAACTGGACATCATGGGAATCGTTGAACCTAAACTGGCAAGTGAAGGGGATATACTAAATATTGGTGAAGGAAAATACAACCTCTGGATGAGAAATAGAAGGAATAAACAGCGAGGAGGTGTGATGCTTCTAGTTAGGAAGAATTTACTAGTGGAATCTGTCACATATGGGATGGAGGAGGCAGAAGTATTGAAAATAAGCTTAAGACAGAATATTGGAAGATACCATAACGTTGTGGTGACTTGTGTTCCCCCCATTCCAACTCTTGGAGAGAGGATGAATATAAGAAAATGCTTGAGGACACAAGGACATGTTTGACAGAGCTGCTTGAGGAAAATGATGATATAATCCTGATGGGGGACTTTAACTGTAAAGAGATATCTTGGGAGAACTGGACCACAGAAGGCAGTGAGTCATCATGGGGGAACAAGCTACTAGACCTGGCTATTGAAAATGTCCTGACACAATGGGTTACAGATGACACAAGATTTAGGAGAAATGAAGCACCTTCAAGGCCCAATCTAATTTTCACCAAGGAACAAGAAATAGTAGAAGACCTTAAATACATAAACCCAATAAGAAAAAGTGATCATGTGCTGATTCAGTTCACAGTTATGGATAATAACCTCAGTATAAGGAAAGAGGACCACACAAGAGAATGGCTAAACTACAGCAAGACTAACCTTGGACAACTTAGGAAGTATTTCAGTAAAGTGAATTGGAACATAGTTATTTAAAAGGAGGACATAGAGGAAAAGTAGACAGCCTTCCTGGACTTTTATAATAAAGGAGTAGAGAAATGGGTACCCAAAAGATCAACAGAGAACCTTTTCAAAAATGATTGGTACAATAGGAGATGTGCGACAGCTAGATTGGAGAGAAAAAAGCATGGAACAAGTGGAAGAAAAACAAGAGACTGGACCTGTGGAACAATTACATAAGGAAGAGGAGCGAATCTGTCAAAACTCACAGAGATGATCAGAAAAAATTTGAAAAGAATGTTGTGGAGAAATGTAAAGACCAACCAAAATTATTTTATAAATTCATTAATGGAAAATTAAAGTGTTAAGATGAAATAAGCATGGTAAAAGCTGGAGAAGAGACAGTGGATGACCCAGAAGAGGTAGATGAACAGATACTTCCACTCTGTGTTTACTTAGGAAAATGATTTCAGAGGTGAGAAGACAGCATTAGAAAAAGGGACCAACCTAAAGGAGATTAAAACATCAGTAGAAGAAGTAAAGATTATGTTGGAAGACCTGGATGTAAGGAAAGCAATGGGTCCTGATGGTGTATCAAGTTGGATTTTAAAAGAGTGTAGCTCACAATTAGTCTCAGTGCTGCACAATATAATTAGCACCACCCTGGTAAAAGGTAGAGTACCCATAGTTTGGAAACGGGGGGGTATTACCCCAATTCACAAGACCGGAAGTAAAGAAGATCCATTAAATTATAGACCTGTATCACTCACAAGTGTGGTGGCAAAGATTTGTGAAAAGATTATCAAGAACAGATGAGTGAAATACCTAGAAGACAACAAAGTGATAACAGAGAAACAGTTTGGCTTCAGAAAAGGAAGATCTTGTGTTATAAATTTGATAAGTTTCTACTCAATAGTAATAGATATAGTGCAAGAGAGAGATGGATGGTTCGACTGCATATACTTAGATTTGAGAAAAGCATTTGATAAAGTTCCGTACAGAAGACTAATATGGAAATTGGAAAAAATTGGAGGACTCGCTGGATCACTGTTAAAGTGGATGACTGACTTTTTGACGAACAGAGAAATGAGGACAGTAATTAAAGGCAGCAGGTAGAACTGGAGAACAGTAATAAAGTGGAGTCCCGCAAGGTTCAGTACTTGCTCCTATTATGTTCACAGTTTATGTAAATGATACGACAGAAGCTGTAAAAAGTTACATGAACCTTTTTGCTGATGACGCTAAGATTATGAGAAAAGTAACAAATGAAGAGGACTTCATTAAGATTAATGAATGGTCATTGAGGTGGAACATGGAGTTTAATGCTAAAAAAAAAAAATGTTGTGTGATGAGGTTTGGGAAAAGTGTGAGAAGACCAGTTGGCAACTGTTACTTAGTGAATGAGGAAATCTCTATAAGATCAGAAGAAAAAGACCTAGGAGTAATTATTACTGATAATTTATCATTTGGGAAGCACATAAACAAAATTATAGGAGAAACATAAAATCTGATGAGAAACATCAAGATAGCATTCTCTTATATTGATGAAGATATGATAAAAAAAAATGATAACAAGGATGATACGTCCGAGATTGGAGTACGCACCATCAGTGTGGTTGCCAAGTTTGAAAAACAAGAAAGAAAGAATCCAGAGAGCTGCAACTAAAAATCCCTGCAACCTTAAGAGAGTATAGTTATGACGAAAGGTTGAAGAGATTGCGCCGGACTACACTAGAAAAAAGGAAGGAAAGAGATGATTTGATAGCAATATATAGAATATTGGAAGGAATGGAAAACTTGGACAGAGAAGACCTCATGATATCGATATGAGAGACACAAGAGGACATGGAAGGAAATTGAAAAGGAGTGTTTGCAGAAGAGACATCAAGAAACACAGCTTCCCACACAGAAGTATAATGGTGTTGAATGAACTTAAGGATGAGACTGTGTGCAAAGACAATTCATAAATTTAAAGAAAATCTAGATAAAAGTCGATATGGAGATGGGACAGCATGAGCCTAGTGTGGCTCTTGTCCTGTCACAACTAGGTAAATACAGCTAGGTAGATGGGGAGCTGGTTAGGTCTGGGAAGATTAGTAAAATTCTGAATGAGTATTTTCTAACTGTCTACACCCAGGAAAACATGCAGGATATGCCAAATAGTGAAACAGATGTTTACAGCAGATGAGAATGAGAAGCTGACAGATACTTCCATAACTAAGGAGAGTGGAACAGGAGATAGGCTAAAAAAGTTGAAGACACCAAGACCAGATGAAATATATCCCAGAGTACTTAAGGAATGTAAAGAGGTTATTAGTGAGCCATTAGTTTCTGTCTTTACGAAATCACTTGAGTCAGGTGAGGTACCAGTAATGTGGAGGCAGGCTAATGTAGTACCCATCTTTAAGGAAGGAGATAAAACTTTAGCATCCAATTATAGACCTGTCAGCTTAACTTCTGTTGTAGGTAAAATATTGGAGTCGATAATAACAAGGAACATTAGGGAGCATTTTGACAAACATAATTTGATAAATCAGTCACAGCATGGTTTCACAAAGGGGAAGTCTCACCTGACAAACTTGTTAAGTTTTTACACTAAAGTGTATGACGCAGTAGATAATGGTGATAGTTATGACATCTTATATCTGGACTTTAGTAAAGCTTTTGACAAGGTACCCAATCAGAGGCTACTGAGAAAGGTTGGGGCACACAGGATAGATGGGAAGGTGTTAGGCTGGCTAAGGCCATGACTAAGCAACAGGCGACAAAGTTATAATAAACAGCTCTAAATCAGAATGGGGTAACGTAATTAGTGGGGTGCTACAGGGATCAGTATTAGGGCCATTGTTGTTTTTAATATATATCAATGACTTGGATAGTGGAATTAGTGATGTTAGTAAATTTGCGGATGACACAAAGGTAAGTAGATTAATTAGGTCAGAATCAAATGCCATCGCCTTGCAGGCAGATTTAGATACGTAGGATGAATGAATGGACAGTCAGATGGAAAATGCAGTTTAATATCAACAAATGCAAAGTACTTAGTGTAAGTAGAGGAAACCCACACAGTAGCTACACAATAAACAACTAAACTCTGGTAGGTTCAGGGTACAAAAAAAGATTTAGGAGTTATAGTTAGCTCTGAACTCCGTCTAGGAAAGCAATGCATAGAGGCCAAAAACAGGGCAAACAGGGTATTAGGATTCATTTTTAGGAGTGTTAAAAGTAGAAAGCCAGAAATAATATTAAAGTTATATCTGGCGCTGGTCAGACCTCATCTAGACTACGCTGTGCAGTCCTGGTCCCCACATTACAGGAAAGATATAGGTCTATTAGAATAAGTACAGAGGGGAATGACTAAAAGGATACAGGGGATGAGGAGTATTCCTTATGAAGCAAGATTGAAGCTGTTAAATTTACATTCTTTAGAGAGATGTAGGTTAAGAGGGGACTTGATAGAAGTCTTTAAGTGGTACAAGGGTTGTAACAAGGGTGATGTAAGCAAAATTCTTAGGATCAGCAGCCAGGATAGAACAAGAAATAACACGTTCAAGCTTGAAAAATTTAGGTTTAAGAAAGAGATAGGAAGAAATTGGTTCTCAAAAAAAGAGTGGAAGACGAGTGGAACAGATTCAGTAATCATGTTAGTGCCAAGACATTAGAGAATTTTAAGATAAGATTAAACGGGTTTATGGATGGGGATGATAGGTGGAAATAGGTAGGTATATTTCATACAGGGACTGCCACATGTAAGCCTGGTCGCTTCTTGCAGCTTCCCTTATTTCTTATGTTCTTACATTGCAATGTCTCTTGGTGCTGCTGTATACTATATATGTATGCTATAAGATAGTGATGACTTTTGTGTGATCTCTTAATTCAACTAACCATGTGTTCTGTCTTATAAGGCATAAGTGATAAACACCTTGATGTTGCCAAATGTTTGTGCAGGTGTGGGAAAAAAATGCCTCTTATGAATGCTGCTGTCTTTCATAGCAAGGCCTTGGTTTTATTTTCTGTCTTGTGTTACACACCTAGTGTGTGTTGTACTGTTTTTCATGTTTTATAAGCAGCACATACTTGTTAACATTTCAGAATACCTGCTGTTATACTATTAATATAAATAAAACTTTAACATTATAATCCTCAAGTCATTTATTATTTAACTATTAAAACTACTAAAAATAAAATTAAAATTATTTTAAATAAATGTCCTGCAGTACCTGGCAGCTGTCAATCAATATCTTGATCTGAAAGGTTCTGGATAAAAGAATTTAATACATTCTGTTCATCATTATAAATTATTCTTAAAAGCTGGGGCTTGAATTTTCGATTTTTGGACGTAAACAACAAGAAGTTAACTGCTTAAGGAAGAAGAACGTAATAAAAACAGAATAAGATGTGTTACAAAACCAAAAGCTGCAACACAAGTAACTATCAGAAGCTTCGTCTCGTCACGCAGTATTCTGCACGTGAGTCGCAATGAGCCACGATCATTCCAATACGAAAATCTTGCTCTTTGCACCAAACGGAATCTATGCACTACACTTACAAGTACTCTAATGAAACTTTCACGCACACACACACACACACACACACACACACACACACACACACACACACGTGCCCACAACCCAGCAGACAGGGAGGGCGCACCAGGACGGCATGGGTGGTGGGGGTGCTTCGCCATAAATACGCGTTTTACTCTCCATGAACTGTGTGGAGCCCCGGCTCATCACCACTATTATCTGTGACTGCCCTCACTAAGGTCATTCAAACTCAGTCCATCAGGAAAGTGAGCGCAAATAAGCTTCCAGAGAGAGAGAGAGAGAGCTGACCGGGCAATCCTAGTTCCCTAATTTTCAGTCATGGTAGTAGTATCGCCATGAAAGCTTCACTGATCATCACAAGTTACATTCCACGTTTCCATCGTGCATATCAACCCACGGCAACTACATTATGGGATATGAAGCTTTGTGGCCTGGTCATACAGTACCCAAGACCACTAGAGGCTACCGCCATGACAGCCTGACCCTCCCGCCGCATCCCTTGACTTCCGCAGCACAGCACACTGCACACGTCACTACTTCGTTCTCACCCTGGCCAGGAGTGTACTCACCTCACCTCTGCAGCACGGCTCGGCGATTTCCTGCTCCAGCCGCCTCACGGAAAGACGTAGGTACGAAAGATTGACGGACGCACACATCCACACTACACCACTCATCACTGTCACACTGTCGCTTCTTGCTTGATGGCCTGGAGGGCGCGAGTTTTGAATAGAGGATCATGCGGGATTTCAATTCATTTTACGGTATATTACTACTACCAAGGACTTTTTCTATATATATGTAGATGTCATGGAACAAAAAGAGTAAAGAAACAAAATTAAGTAAAAATATAAAACAACTCCATTTTGTAGCTGACCCAAATTCCTGTCCAGCAGATTGACCATGGGGATCTATATGCCTTCATAAACGCTCTTTTATTCAAGGTTTAAAATTATATTTGAAAGACAAGAGTAGGTGTTGTTTTTTTTTTACCTCAATTAAATTGTCTGTCTTTATGATTTGCTTAGCCTTAGATGTTAATGACATATGTATTCTATACACAGGATTGATACTTTGAAAACATTTTGATAGGTATGTTGGCGAAAAATCTATGCACATATCTCTGACGACCCATTCAAATGGCTTGGCGACCCAACTTTGGGTCACGACCTAAGGGTTAAGAACCACTGCCTTAAAGGAATAACAACGTCTTGAATTAGAATATTTTAGAAACTGTAAATAAAACCTTGCATATATTATACATTTTTGAGATCAGTAGAAATTAGAGAAAAAACATGTTATTGTAATCCAGAACGTAAGGGAAATATAAATATATATATATATATATATATATATATATATATATATATATATATATATATATATATATATATATATATATATATATATATATATATATATATATATATATATATATATATATATATATTGTAACTTCACCACCCCGTGGGCAGTCACACTTACACTTTTAGGGTCCGATGCTTCCTGCATACGTGACGGTGAACTTACCCTGCGGCGCTCCGTGTTCTTCCCTGGCTTCCCTCAGAAGGCGAATAGTAAAACACACATGTCGGCTTCTGGCCCTCTATTCTCCGTTGCTCACACTACACAGTAGTCCTATGCTGTAGCTCGGCACCCCGGGCTTCTTGTCGACCCTCGGAAGGCTTCTTGACGCCTTGCTCCAGCTCACAAAGGCACATACAAGTACAGGAGGCAGTGTCGGCGACGCGCGGGCTTTCTTCCCTCACCAGTGTTCTCCCGCCACTCTGTCTCCCAAACTGTTCCGCCACCAATCCCAGGGCTGCTACACGTCACGTGATACTCCCGAGCCCCAGGGTAGGCGGCCGGCGAGGTGACGTAGTGTGACGTCATCCTCCACTTCAGCTGGGACTCAGTCTGTGTATCTTCATGATCTTGCCCTCTCGTGACACTACCCCCTCCTGTAAAGAGACTGAGCGCCCTCGCTCCCCAACTCTCTCTATTCCCTTTAGGCTACAGATACACCCCCAAAAACAAGAAAATAATACTTCAACTTTAGGTATATCAAAAATCAACAAAGAACATAATCCTCACTCCATTTGGGTGGATGCCGCTCCCGTCTGGGTCTCCCTACTACAGGTCCAGCGTCGACATCCGCCAGTGCCCCCTCCAAGGGACACAACTCATCCGCTCCACCTTCCTCCATCACCAGCGGCTCAGGCTCTCTCAGGTCCAGGTCTCCGTCATCCTCCATCACCAGGGGCTCGTCGTCCCCAAGGCCCTTGTCCTTGTCCTCCTCTTCGTCACTGGTCAGGAGAGCAGCTCGCTCTCCCCAGGAGAAGCTTCCAGGGCCATGGTAACCCCAGAGCCTGTCAGCGTGCACCACCAGTGCCCGCTTCCTTGGCCCTTGGCGTATCCTGAAGGTGACGTCCGAGATGACCTTCTCCACCACGTATGGCCCCTCCCAGGGGCTCTGGAGCTTAGGGAACAATCCTTTCTTACGCCGAGGGTTGTGCAGCCACACCTGATCCCCCTCGCTAAAGGGTGGTGCCGTTGCCCGGCGGTCGTACCGGTCCTTCATCGCCTCACCGGACACCTTCAGGTTACCCCTCACCTGATGGTGCACCTCCCGGAGACGGTCCTGTAGGGCTGTAGCGTACTGGGTGATGGTAGTGGGCAGGTCTTCGTCCGGCGGCCTGCCAGTCACGAGGTCCACTGGTAGCCGGAGCTCCCGCCCACACATCAGCCGGGCTGGCGTGTAACCGGTCACCTCATGCACGGCGGACCGGTAGGCCAAGAGAAGCAGGGGGATTTTTAAGTCCCAGTCCTCCTGCCCTTCTTGGCAATATTTGGCCAACTCCTGCCCCAACGTGCGGTTGTAGCGTTCCACCATGCCATCCGACTGCGGCCGCAGGGGTGTAGTACGAGTTTTCTTGACGCCCAGCAACTGGCAGCACTCCCGGAATACTGCTGACTCAAACTCCCTGCCCTGGTCAGAGTGCAGCTCGTGCGGCACGCCAAACCGGGCGAAGAACTCGTCCACTAACACACCTGCCACGGTGGCAGCCTCATGGTTTGGCAGCGGATACGCTTCCGGCCATTTAGTGAAGTAGTCCATGGTCACACACACAAAGCGGTTACCTCTCAGTGTCTGAGGGAACGGACCCAGGATGTCCACTGCCACCCTCTCCATAGGTGCCCCAACCTGATACACCTGTAAGGGAGCAACTGTCTTTCTCCCGGGGCCCATCTTCCCACAGCACACGTCACACACTTTGCACCATTCACTAACGTCCTTCCGCATGCCTACCCAATAAACCCGCTGCTTTAACCGCCCTAGCGTTTTCCTCACACCGAAGTGACCACTTGCATTTCCACCGTGAGCCTCGCGCACTAAGGCCTCCCTCATATTCACAGGGACAATTGTTTGCCAGAAGGCCACACCGCCGTCACATGACTCCCACCGCCATTGCAGCACACCGTCACTCACTCGCAACACTGCCCATTGTTGCCACAACGCCTTGGCGGCAGGGCTTAGCGGGGCCACGCTTTCCCATGGCGGTTTTTCTTCGCCTTCTTCCCGCAGTGTCACTATGGGCCCGATATCAGCGTCCTGTCGCTGGGCCTGTTTGAGGTCCTCTCCCCACTCAGTGTCACTGACAAGACCGGCAGCCTTCACGCACACAGGCTCAGTCTCATGGCGTCTACAATGCCTGCAGTCACTGTCGCAAGGACGGCGACTCAAACTGTCAGCATTGCTATGCATTTTTTCCAGGCCGGTATTCGATGTTGTAGTCATGCTGCTCCAGCTTGCCAATCCACCTGGCCAGCTGCCCCTCCGGGTTTCTGAGGGTTTTCAGCCACCTCAGAGCAGCATGGTCTGTCCTAATCTTGAATCTGGCCCCGTACAAGTAAGGATGGAAGTGATCAATGGCCAGGATCACTGCCAACAACTCCTTACGAGTGACGCAATAGTTCCTTTCAGGGGCTGAGAACTTCCTGCTGAAGTAGGAGACGACCCACTCTTGTCCGTCTTTCTCCTGGGACAAGACGGCTCCTACTCCCTCAGCACTCGCATCACAATCCAACACGTATGGTTTCATTGGATCCGGGTACGGTAACACAGGGGCGTTAGCGAGAGCCTCTTTCAGAGTTTCAAAGGCACGTTGGCAGTCCTCGCTCCAGTGAAAGCATGCCCCTTTACGAGTCAAGTGATGGAGTGGCACCGCAATTTGCGCAAAACCCTTCACAAACCTCCGGTAGTACGTACACAACCCAAGGAACCCGCGCACTTCCGTCACACTGCGCGGCACTGGCCACTCCTTAACTGACTCTACCTTACCAGGGTCTGTTTTCACTCCCTCACTACTCACTATGTGACCCAGAAACGTCACTTCCCTCTGGAACAGGCTACACTTCTTTGGACTGAGTTTCACATTTGCCCCCCTGAACCTGTCCAACACTGTCTTAAGCCTCTCCAGAGCCCCCTTGAACGAATTCCCGTACACTAGCACATCGTCCAAGTACACCAGGGCGCTTTTCCACAGCAACCCATCCAACACACGCTCCATTCGACGCTCAAAGGTGGCCGGGGCATTCACCAGACCAAAACTCATCACTTTAAACTGATACAGTCCCTGCCCATACGAGAAGGCCGTTTTCTCTCTGTCCTCCTCCGCAACCTCAACTTGATGGTAACCTGATTTCAAGTCTAAGGTGGAGAACCACTGGGCCCCCGTGAGCGCGTCAAGCGTGTCATCCACCCTCGGTAGAGGGTAAGAGTCCTTTGTCGTCACGGCGTTAAGGCCCCGATAGTCCACACAACACCTGGTAGACCCATCCTTCTTCTTAACGAGGACAACAGCAGCACTCCAGGGACTAGCCGACTTTTCGATTATCCCTTGCGCGCGCAACTCCTCCACGGCTTTTTCCACTTCCAGCCGACGAGCAGGCGCAATCCGGCGGGGCGGCAACTTAACCGGCCGACTATCCCCTGTGTGAATGCGGTGTTTAACCAGACTGGTCCGGCCCAGGTCATTATCTCCCTGCGAGAAGACATCTGCATACAGAGTCAGCACTTCCTTCACCTCGTCCACCTGTTCCCCAGACAGGCATGCCAAACTCCTCTGCAATAGATCCTGCAGATGAGGTGGAACCCCAGTGCTACTCCCCTGCATGTCCTCACAATGACCTTCCGGGTCCATAGTTGTCTGTACACCTTCACACTCTTCCGACCCTTGACTTTCCTCCTTCTGTTCCTTACTGAGACGGCAGCGGTGGCTAGCTTCGGGTAGGGACGCAGTATGGGCTCGGTGAGTTTCAATTGAAGCTTCACACTCCTCTGCGTCAACACCGCCCTCCTGTAGCGGCACCACACTACCTCTGACCGACATAGTCATTTCCCCGAAGTCCAGCACCGCCCTGCTCTGCTTCAGGTACTCTAGGCCGAGCAAGTTCTCCCCGACGTCCGCTACAAAGACGGGAAGATGCTCCTCCGTGCTGCCAACCGCAATCCTGGCATGCACTGGTCCCCTCAGCTGTGTGCAGTGCCCTGTAATACCACACAGTTGTTGCTGGGCCACCGGGGGCTGTCCAGTTGCCACCACCCCGTCCTGCACGAAGGTACGTTCCGCGCCCGAGTCCACAGTGAGGCAGCAAGATTTGCCATCCACTTGCCCGCCCACCTGCACTGTCCGGGCACCCTCGGCGCGGCAACTTAGGCGGACTGGGGTCTCTGGCTCTCTGGCTGGCGCTCGACCCCTTCCACCAGCCTCTTTCCGTTTCCCCCAGCCTCCTTGCTATCCCGGGGAGAGATGAGGGCACACTCTGCCATCTTGTGCCCCTGACCGCAGTTCCAACAACAGGGTTTGTACTGGTACTGCCCTGCTCTGCCGTTGACAGCCTTTCCGCTACTCGATCCCTGCGGGCAGTACCTCTTGGTGTGCCCCTGCTGCCCGCAAGAGTAGCACTTACCCCTGAACTCACCTAGGGGCGGTGAAGGGCTAGAGTAGGCCTTCTGCACGGCCCCTTTCTTTGCCTTCACTCTCTTTCTTTGCCTTTCCGTTTCCCCCAGCCTCCTTGCTATCCCGGGGAGAGATGAGGGCACACTCTGCCATCTTGTGCCCCTGACCGCAGTTCCAACAACAGGGTTTGTACTGGTACTGCCCTGCTCTGCCGTTGACAGCCTTTCCGCTACTCGATCCCTGCGGGCAGTACCTCTTGGTGTGCCCCTGCTGCCCGCAAGAGTAGCACTTACCCCTGAACTCACCTAGGGGCGGTGAAGGGCTAGAGTAGGCCTTCTGCACGGCCCCTTTCTTTGCCTTCACTCTCTGCGGGACATAATTCCCGCTGGGTCGCTCCCGCGTCGTCCGGAGAAATGACTCCATCTCCAGGCCCCTCGCCAGGGCCTCCTGAAGGTCCTTGGGGTGTGCCTGCTGGATGTATATCCTCAGTTGTTGGTTATCGATGGCATCAACGAACTGATCCCGCAGGAGAATGGTGATCATCTCCTCACTGGCCTCCGGGTACGCACGCCGCACCAGCACCTCCAAATCCTGCGCCAGGCGTGTCAGGGTCTCCCCCGGGCCTCGTAACCTGGCCCGGAACCTTGTCCTGAACACCTCGGTTTGGTGCTGGTACCCGTACCTCCTCTCCAGTGTCGCCGTCACTTTACTATACGAGCACCGCTGGGCAGCTGGCAGCTGGTTCAAGACTTCTAATGCCGGTCCTTTGAGTGCCCACACCAGCTGCATGGCCATCTCAAGGTGACTCCACTGGCGGGCGCTGGCCAAGAGCTCGAACTGTGTCTTATACGCTTCCCAAGACACTGTTCCATCGAACTCCTGTGGCCGGCGCCTCGTCCCGTCCTTCAGCCTCCGTGACGTGGAGCTGGCAGCAGAGGGGTACGACTTTACTGAGGCTAGCGGGGATGGTGGAGGTGATAAGACGTTTACAGGAGAGCGTAGGGGAGACGGTATCACCTTGGCCAATGGAGAAAGGCTGTTTAGGCTTCCGTGACAACTATTATCCTCCTCCTCTTCGTCACTCCCCCCCTCAGTCTCACTAGCACGCCCACTTGACCGGAACAGCGTGCCTTTATGCTGAGAGAGTACAGGAGGCGCCTGTGCCGCCACAACCTCATCCACATATCTCCTCAGTTCACTGGCCGCTTTTTCCACCTCTCCCTTCACCTGATCCTTGGTGAACACTTCACTTAACACCTCGTCTTTAACCCGTGAACACTCCTCCTTCACGAGCCCCATAACCTCCTTAAATACACGGTCTACACTGCTCGTCACCGCTTGCAACTCAGCATGCTGTACCTCTCCCTGCGCCTTCAGGGCACTCATAACATCCGCTAGTGTGATTTCTTTCGCCGCCATGCTGACTTAATTACTGTAAGGCACCGTAACTTAACACAACACGCAGCTTACCATGGCAAAACACACTGCACCGTCCGCCCGCCCGCTGCGATCCACAAGTACGTTACCCGTACCACCGCTGCTCGCCTCCCCTGTCCAATACACACGCACACTCGGTAACACACCGCGACGCACACAGTTAGCACTTAACTCATCCCACTCCTGACACCACTGTAACTTCACCACCCCGTGGGCAGTCACACTTACACTTTTAGGGTCCGATGCTTCCTGCATACGTGACGGTGAACTTACCCTGCGGCGCTCCGTGTTCTTCCCTGGCTTCCCTCAGAAGGCGAATAGTAAAACACACTTGTCGGCTTCTGGCCCTCTATTCTCCGTTGCTCACACTACACAGTAGTCCTATGCTGTAGCTCGG
>NC_087165.1:2515911-2533411 GCF_035594125.1 Scylla paramamosain
TATATATATATATATATATATATATATATATATATATATATATATATATATATATATATATATATATATATATATATATATATATATATATATATATATATATATATTATATAAATAGAAATGAGATCTGCAGCAGGATACTAGAAAAGACTTGGCTATTATAATTTGACATAGGTATTTTGTTGTGCTTCTTTCAGTACAGCCCAGATACATACGTGAAAATTTTGGAAAACAAATATGTCTAGGCGTGATAAAGATGTACAGAATACTGGCATCAATTATAAGTTCATGATATTTTACTATTGAATAACTTTAGTACCATATTAGGCTCATTGCCAAGCTACCTACATGAAAAAGTTATTTTCAATGAAAAGTAGTCATGAATGCATTCACAAATACTCTCATGAAGTATTCATATTTGTATTCAAGTTATCAGTATTTCAGTGCATTCATATTCATATAAATATGAAGTATTCATATTCGTATCTGAATACACAGTTCTTGTATTCACCCCATCCCTGCTCTTGACTATCATCTTAACACACCTCTTTCCCCACCTGCTACTCCTGATATTCCATAGAAGCACCTTTCTCACTAATCTTGCATCATCCATTCACTCTAATCTACCTTTGTACCCCATGGTTGCCTTTACTTGTCTCTAAAGTACTCCAGCCCATGTCTCCTCTCAAAGCCTCTATCATTGCATACTTTGGTAGATTAAGTGCCATCTGTCCTACTTCTGATTTAACTGATTCTTTCTCATTTCAAGCAATCACATCCATACCATACATAATGGTTGAAACAGCCAGGCTCTTCCAAACTTCTTGCAGCACCTCATATTTACTTGCTCTCATCCTTGCTGCACTTCCTAGTTGGCCCACCTACTGGTTCACCATGCTTATCTTTTTATTCTTTTGCCTTCTCACAACCATTCAGACTCATCCACATCCTTAGGTACTTGTATTCATCTATCTGTTGCAACCCATTCCCACCCAGTCTCCACACTGAATTTCTCTCATCCTCTGATCTATCCACTTTCATCATCTTACTTTTCTCATTGGTAAATCTCACACCAAAGTCCCTTCCATACCTATCTACAACATCAAACAAACTTTGGAGCTCATCTGCTGATTCACTCATAATCACTACATCATCTACATAAAAAAAGCATTTCCCACACTCACTCCTGCATTCATTCTTCTCATTCTAGTTGCTAACTCCTTTGTATACAACCTAAAAAGGATTGGTGATAAAATCCATCCTTGCCTGACTCCTCACCCAGTCTATTTCTATATCTCCTAGTCTGTATTTAGCTCTGTAGTCCACATACATACTTTGCACTATGTTGTTTGTACTTAACCCAATCTTCTTTAAGATTCTAGCTAGCATATCTCTATTCACTCTATCATAAACTTTCTCTGTGTCTATAAAACTTATGTACAATATACTATCATCTTTCTTTCTCTCAATCATTACATTCACCACAAACATGTTATCCTCTGCTCTCTGTCTAAACGAAACCCATTCTATTCATCACCTAACAGTCCAGCTCTCTCAATCCATTTACACAATCTCTCATTCAACATTGCACTAAAGACTACCAACTGTTCACTAATGCAATTGGCCTGTAATTTTTCAGCTTATTCTCACTCTTGTATCCTTCCTTATGCAACAGAGTCATCCTGCATTCATTCAACATTTTCGGCACCTTCCTGTTCCCACACCTGATTAAATAACAAAGTCATCCTATCAATCACAATTTCCCCTTCATTTTTGTACATCTCATAAATGATCTCATCTAGCCCTGTTGCCTTCCCATTCTTTTGCCTTTTCACACATTTTTCCACTTCCTGCTAATTCTTTCATTCAGTTCATCCACATTCTTGCTCTTCAGTGTCACACCATTTTCTCAATCTTTTCCCCAATACTCTTTTATTGTCTATCTCATTTCTTCCTTATCTGTCACCAAAGCCCCATTCACCTTTAGGCTCTCCACATTTTCATTGTCAGGCATTCCCTCATCCCTAAGGAATCTGTACCATTCCCATCCACCTTCAACACCTTCCCTTCCCTTGAATCGCACTTCTCTTACACTTAAATTTGGCATTTATTATCTTTCACTTTATCACCCTGCTGACTCATATGCTGTCCATGCATTCTGGTACTCACTTACAGCCTCCTCTTTCTCAACTGCTTGCACACCATATTTGGTCTGTTTCTTTCCTTACTAGCATCCCTAATCTCATCAATCTCTGATTAATTTTAATTTCTTTGGATCCTCCATTTTTACATTTTTATTGAGATGGTAAAACAAATCAGAATATTATATTAATTGTTGTTAATAAGCTTTGTATTTGTATGGGATGAAGTGCATAAACCAATGTACCATTGCCAGATATACTGCACGGAGTTATTCATGTGTGGCCTTTGTCATTCTGCAGTGCACTTAGTGACATGCAGAGATGGGTTTAGGGACACATACACTGGGCATGAGTTGAGTCACCAGCAAGAGTCCAGTTCAAAGAAGCAATTTGGGAACTTGGTATCAACATGCACTGATGTCAAGCCCAGGTTGCATATTATGGATTTACCTTGTATAGGGGGCGAACCTATGGCTTTGCAGTTTGCTTACTTTATAGTACATAGGCCTGTGTATTGTATACCTAGAGTTTTGGGTGGAATTTCTGCCTGGAGTACTAGCTGAGTGATAGCAGAATGACTGCTTTGTGTGAGATCTAGAGTGTGACTGCTACTGAAACTTGACTCTAACTGAATGTGCCACATTCAGGGAAGGCTCATAAAAGCTTGGGTCCAGGAGTTTGGATGTTTGATTTTGGATCCTTGCAGGTTAACCCACTCTTTAAGGTGGGTTGTCATACCTAAATTGATAATGATGCCCATCATCATTAAATCATTATTCTTTTGGAAATACAGTCATACCTAATGATTTGAATGTCCTTCAGTTCGAACAACTTCCAATTCAAACAGGGTTGGCAAACAAACTTTGACTTCCAATTTGAATGTGGTTCTCCAATTCAAACACAGACATATTGAAAATTCAGTTTAGTACAATAAAAAACAATGATATATGTATAGTATATAATATTGTTAGCAATGTGCCTTTAGGGTGTATAAGTGTGTGTCCATGTGAGTATGTGGTGGTGTGAGTTGGTGGCAAAATTGCTAAAGCAGAGCAGGAATTTGGTGTGGGGAAGCGGCGTCATGTGAAGGCCAGAGAGTGGACTGCTTGGACTGCCAGCAAGTAAGACGTGCACCCCCTCTTCCTGCTACCATCATGTTGGTTGTTGCACGGGCATCCCAAAACAACCTTAAATCTTCAGATTGACCAAGCCTGCCTACTCGACTATCTGCTGAGATAAGGGGAGGCGCTGCCTGGTACTAGTGGAAGAAACATTCATATTAATCTAATTATTCCTGTGTATTTTTTTCTTTGATGACTTTAGTATAAGGAATAAGATCTGCAAGTTTCATCATAATAGCTTAAGTAGTTTTTGCAGAAAAATTTTAAAGGTCTTCTTTTGTAGTTTATAAGAGAAGAGCTAAAAACAGAAATTGGAGCATGTATGTTCACTCAATTTTTATGATATTGGGTAGTTTTCCTCATGAAACCCAGAAAATTGCTTGTACAGTTTTTTTTATATGCCTCAACATTGTTGTACAAAAAAATTCTTAAGATTACAGTTTTATGTATCCCAGAATTCTCCCTTTTTTTATTACTTCAATAAATCATAACAGCAGTGTTTGTTCAGTTAGGAAAAAAACATACGAGTAGAATGTTTACCGTCCATTCGTCTTTCAGCATGTTGTTTTTTTGTTATGTTGAAAACTAATGGAGTCATTTTCCACCAAAGTACAATAATTGCAGTTTTGAGATATAGTAATTTTTGTGTTTAGTTACAGTTACTGTAGAAAAATGATTTTTATAGGATTTTACAGGGTAGAAAACAAATTTGATTCCAACTTAGTTTTATTTATGAATGACAAGGATAATATCACCATAATATTCCTTACTTACTTACTTAAGTCCCTTGGCACGTATGCTTCTATGGGAGCTTCTTGCTTCTTCTTTTTCTTTTTCCCTGGGGCTTTTTCTTTTGGTCTCTTGAGTGTCTAAACCTTCCAAAGTGTGCACAGATGCACCAAACCCAAGATGCATCAGCAGTGACATGTCTTGGCAGCAGCAGTCTTCAGGGAGAGCAGGAGCAGATGTAGAAGATGTTGCAGCACCAGATGTAGGTGTTGGAGGAGCAGATGTAGAAGGTAATGCAGGAGCAAGTGTAGGTGTTGGAGGAGCAGATGTAGACAAGGGTGAGGGTGAATGTGAGCAAGTGGTGGTGGCTCATGATATGACTGACTGACAAGTCATGACTTCATGTCTTCATTGTGCTTCAGTCAATTCCTTGAAGCACTCCTCCCATGCAGCAGCTTCTTGGAGGGCCATCCTATGTTTCTGGAGTACAAGGAGTCTTGAAAAAATGCTGGGAAAATGCCTCAAACAGGTCATACTGCCTGTGACTCGGGGAGGCTCCCAACTCTCATAGTCACACCACTTCTAGTAGCTGTATGTAGCTGGTAGATGTATGATGACACACTTTGTATAAAAATGTAAAAAGAAAAAAAAAAAAAGGGAAAAATCAGACAAAAGATGGCAAAATAAAACATAACAGTACTGAATAGAAAATGTGGATTTCTGCAAAGGTGGGGACCTCAAAATTTATATTGCAAATCAATTTAGTTGACAGGGAAAGAATTGACGTAAGGCTGCCAAACTTCCACAGAAAACGCATTGTGGTCAGCTATTTTTCAGGATAACTTAAAAAAAAAAAAAAAGTTGGAAAGGTGAAATTTAGTTCTATTTTGGTGGAGCTTCCCCTTAAGTCCCTATCCTTAGCAGTGCCATTACAGTTAAAATGAATTAATCAATTATTGTTAGTAAATAAGACGGCACTAGTGGCAGATACAGAGAAGTTAACTAGGCTAGTAGAGGGGTTTGGACTGGTGTGTAAGAGAAGGAAACTAAAATTTAATGCAAGAAAGAGTAAGTTAATGAGGTGCATCTGAGATGCAGCTGTTGAATAGTGAGGAATTGGAAGAGGTAGATTGCTTCGAATATCTTGCATCTACAATAGCAGTGAAGGGAGTAGTAGAGACAGAGGTTAGAACTAAGTTAAAAGAAGGCTGAAAAGTGTTAGGAGCTATGAATAGACTTTGAAAGTAGGGCAATTGAAATGTATGTAAAGAGAGTACTGTATGAAGGGATAGTAGTGCCTGCCTACTGCACTGTATGGTGGTAAAACTTGGAGTATGTAAGTAGCTGACAAGAAGAGATTGAATGTAATGGATGGATAGAAACAGAAATGAAAAAAAAAAATGAGAATGGGTGTTGGAAGAGACTTGGCAGGACAGGGAGAGCAATGTGTGCTGAGATGGTATGGGTATGTTAAGAGAAAATTAAAGGTGATAGGCTGATGAAGAAGATAGTAAGATCAAGTGTGAGAGGTGTGAACTTGTGAGGTAGGCCATGAGAGACAGCAAAAAGGAGAGAAGAGGACTGACACTGCAGCATAGCAGAATGATTGTGCATAACAAGCAAATGGAGAGCAATTGTGAGTGCATGAGGAATGATGGCCCTGCAACCTCCAAAGGAGCTACGCAGGTGAGGGAAATCATATGTGGTAGGGAAAGTATTTCCTGTGAGGGAGCCTTGTTTTGGATCAAACTGGACTGATCAGCTGGAGCACTTTTTTCTACATCAGGGGCCAAAGGCCTAAGAGAGTGGTGTGAATGTGAAAGTTTTGTGCCTTGTGCCCTTTTTTTTTGGGGGGGGAGACAGTCCTGGTATGTATTGCACAGAAGACTTGGAGTTTCAAATTTATTTTCTTTATACTTTGTACACTGTGTATCTCTCAACTAAGTCCTCTGACTACTTAAAATTATTTGACTGTCCAAAATGGAGCACATTCTCATCCATTTTTCACCTTGCTGAAATCTCCTGACTTATTTTTTTTATTTTCTTGGTCATGACCAGTCTCCTGGACATGTAATAATTAGGAAGGGTAATGAAAACAACTTTATGCAGTAAAAAATATTTATAAACTCACTAGAATAATGAAACACAGTAAATGAATGCTACCAAAGGCGAAATTTAATATATAATACAATTTTTATGCATAAGATTATTTATGCTTTACAACAGAAATGAAGCCTTTGCAACTTTAAAATTACAGATAACATAAACAGCATGTACACTTTTATGTCTTTTTTTTGTGTTTCTTAAGTTTAGGTCTTTCAGTCTGTGTGTTAGATTTGTTTTTTTCTGGGTCAGGACTTAGGGAAGCCACATGCCGAGTTCTCTTCCCTTCATTTCTCTTAACAGCTGTAACTGCTGAAACATCACTCTCACAAGTGGATTCTGCCTCACTAAGAGAACTTTCTGCTTCAAATGATTCAAACAATTGTCCTGTGACCTTCTTTTTACCTTTTGCTTTATCTTTCCTTGACTCGATAGGATCTTGCTGCATGTCTTTTGAAGTTTTGCGGAGGCGGCTGAAGTCAGATTCATGTTTATGAGATGTTGGGCTGGTAGAGTGAAGCTGCAGCTCCCCAGCATTACTTTTTTCTGAAGCAACTGTAGAATTTATGTTAATGGCACTCAATTCTTGAGTTTCATTGACAAAAGTCAAGTTATTAATTAGTGTTCTCTCAGTAGAAGGAGTGCTGATGGCTCTGAGTAATTCTGACCGTGTTTTGTTTTTTATTGGTCCTTCCCTGCTTTCATCTTTTGCTGATTCCACTGTCTCCTCTTCTCCTTCCAACACTTACTGATTTCCTTCTAGCAGTTCCTTCTAGCACTTACTGATTTCCTTCTAGCAGTAGCATCCTTACTAAAGACTTGAGCCCTTGTGTGCAGCTCTTTAATATTTGCTGGTGGAGGTAGACAGGTTGTTGAAGGTCTTGAAGTATCTTGCTCCTCTACTACTGATAACCTTCTCTCTCTCAAAACTGGTGAAGAACCCAACGTATCATGGTTACTGCCTTTATTACTGATCTCTCTACTTGGGATTCTTTGATCATTCTCTTCACGCTGATTCTTCTCTTCCCACTGCTCTTTGTCAAACCGCCTTAAGTCAAATTCTATCTCCTTTGCTAGTTGTTTGTCTCCTGCCAGGATCTCCCTCACCTGAAAGCAAAATATTGAATATATAAAGTACTGAATACAAGTGAAACACAAACTTAGTAATTATAGAAAATTAAATTTTTTATTAATGAGGGTATAGAATACTTTTAAACTGTTTATGTTCTTTATTCTGGTGCTTGTGTGTGTGTGTGTATTTACCTAGATGTATAATACTGGGTTTGAGCAGGGCTCATAGTGTACTGTCTCCATATCTATATTTATTGAACATTTCCTTAAACTTATGTGCGTTTGCTGTTGTAACCTCTTCGTTTAGGCCATTCCGGATATCCACAGTTCTATGTGGAAAACTGTACTTCTTGATGTTCCTCAAACACTGACTCTTCCTGATCTTCTTTGAGGGACCTCTCATCCGTCCAGCTTCATCTTTCTGCAGTGTGTGTGTGTGTGTGTGTGTGTGTGTGTGTGTGTGTGTGTGTGTGTGTGTGTGTGTGTGTGTGTGTGTGTGTGTGTGTGTGTGTGTGTGTGAATTCTATTGGTATAACTCTCCTCTTCACTGTCTTTAGCCTTTTTCTTTGTCACAAGGTCTTGCTGTTGTTATTTTCATGCTAATTGCTCTTCTCATTTTGCTAAATGCATGCATTCCCCTCATGTGGCCTTGCTGCAAAATTTTCAACTTTTACCCATATTCTATCCATCTCCCAAATGCAAGAGTTATCTGGTATTTTCAGTCTTTAATCTCTTGAGCTCAATGCATGCTTCTGTATTTTCCTAACCCCACATTTTACTTGTTCTTGAAAAAAAAAAAAAAGTGCAGGATTGAGGCAATGTAATGAGGTTGGTTGTCTACTGGCAAATGCCACAGAATGGTGCGGAATGTCAATGCAAGGTGGGCAAGTTAGGAATTGTTAGTTTTACTGAAAGTAACAATTTAACTGAATGTGACACTGAACTAATGGAGAAGCAGATGTGTAAAAGATTTAAAACTACTGAAAACTTAATGAACTAGTAACATGTCAAATGTGAGAAAATTTCATCATCATCAAAAGATATGTGGAAAATTAAGCTCACACAATTCATAACTAAATTCAGATTGTAAGGCTTTAGAGCAAAAGTCTGCAACCAGGAATCAATGCATACCAACAAAAAATTAAAATGATAAAGAAACACAAAGAATGGAAAATAAATGAATAAAAAAAAAACTCAAATTCTAAAGGAACTCTCTCTCTCTTTCTCTGTTAACTTATCTTATTTGTTGGCATATCAGATACATCCCTATTTTACAAGGATGTTTTGTGGAGAATTTTTTTTTATTAAGTTTCATCATAAAGTTATGGAAAAAAAATTGTGTGTGTGTGTGTGTGTGTGTGTGTGTGTGTGTGTGTGTGTGTGTGTGTGTGTGTGTGTGTGTGTAAGTGTGTTTACCTAGTTGTGGTTTATGGGAGGGGAGTAATCTCATAGTATCCCGTCTCTATATCTATCAGTTTGGTCTTAAGAGCATGGACAGTTATGGCACTGACAACGTCTTCACTGAGTTCATTCCATTTGTTCACACTTATATGAGGAAAACTATACTTCTTGATGTCTCTTCTACAGTTAACTTTCTTCATCTTACTGTGTTCCCTTCTACTCAGTGTGTCTAAATTTATAAAAAAAATTTTGTCCACATTTTCCATACCATTTATCATTCTATAGATGTTTATTAAATCTCCTCTCTCTCTGATTTTCAAGGGTAGGAATTTCCAAAATTTTTAATCTCTCTTCATAGATTGACTTACTTAACTCTGGAACCATCTTAGTTACTGCTCTTTGTACTCTTTCTAATTTTACAATATTCCTCTTTGTATGAGAAGACCATACCACTGCTGCATATTCCAATCTTAGTCTTATCATGAAAATCAACAACTTTTTATCATTCCTTCATCCAAAATATGAGGTTGCCATTCTTAATCATTTTAACAAATTCATCGTCTCTCCAGTGATTTTATCAATGTGTTGGTCCGGAGTCAAATTTTCAGTAACTGTTACTCTCAAATCCACTTTCCCTTTTGACTTTTTAACTTCACACCATCCATCTCATAATGATATTGTGTTCTTTTCTTACTCATACCAAACTCCATTACTTTACATTTACTTGAATTGAATTTCATTTCCCAAGATTTACTCCATCTATTTATCTTATTTAAATCATCTTGTAGTACCATACAGTCATTTACATTTTCTACCCTTCTCATCAGCTTAGCATCGTCCGCAAATAAATTCAGATAACTATCTATTTCTTCATTCATGTCGTTCACATATATTACAAACATTATTGGTCCCAAGATGAATTTTGGTCTTATATTACAGTTCTCATCTCTATATCATCCAGATAATCTTCCATCCACTCCAGCAGTCTTCCTCCAAATTTTCCATAATTTTTTTATTTTCCATAGTAATCTTCGGTGTGGTACTTTGTCTAAAACTTTCTTCAAGTCTAAGTAGACACCATCCACCCATCCGTCTCTCTCCTGCACAATATTGACTACCCTTGAATAAAAGGACAATAAGTTCATAGAGCATGATCTTCTCCTCCTAAATCCAAATTCACAATTTACTAAAACTTTATTCCTTTCCAAGTGTTCCATCCATCTTTCCTTTATTGTTCTTTTGCATAGTTTTCATACAACACTAGTCAAGGACACTGGTCTATAATTTAGTGAGTTTTCCTCATTTCCCTCTTTGTACATTGGTGTAATATTTGCTCTCTTCCAATCTTTCGGTACTCTTCCCTGTGATAATTATGTCACCGCTAGACTGAATTTTATCAGCCAGTTGTTCTCTATATTCCTTCAATATCCAGTTTGATACTCCATCTGGACCAGATGCTCTATTTATATCGAGTTCTTCCAATATCTTAAGTATTTCCTCATAACTGAATGGGACTATACTTAGTATATTCCTCACCAACTTATCCCTTCCAGCATCAAACTACCCTTCCACAGTAAATACTGGTCTGAAATTATTGTTCATAACCTCTGCCATGTCCTGTGCATCATAAATTTGTGTGTGTGTATAAGAGGGCCACAGGCCAAGGACAACAAAATATTTTAATAAAAAGAAAGACCCACTTAATTCCAGTTCTCATAGAGATGTCAGATAGAAAGAAAGAAAGAAAGAAAGAAAGAAAAATAAATAAATAAATAAAATAAATAAAATAAATAAATAAATAAACAAAAAAATAAGAAAATAAAGGATAAGTGCCTTGAAACCTCCCTCTTGAAAGAGTTCAAATCACAGGAAGGAGGAAATACAGAAGCATGCAGGGAGTTCTAGACTTTGCCAGAAAAAGGGATGAATGATTGAGAATGCTGGCTAACTCTTGCATTAGAGAAGTGGACAGAATAGGGATGAGAAAAAGAAGAAAGTCTTGTGCAGCTAGGTTGCAGAGAGGAGGTGTGCAGTTAGCAAGATCAGAAGACTAGTTTGCATGAAAATAGCAGTAAAAGACTGCAAGAGCTGCAACACTGCTGTGATGAGAGAGAGGCTGAAGACAGTCAGTTAGAGGAGAGGAGTTGATAAGATAAAAAGCTTTTGATTCCACCCTCTCTAAAGTAGTGGTGTGAGTGGAAGCCCCCCTCCCCATACATATGAAGGAAACTCCATACATGGACAGATAAAATCCCTGTATGGAGTTAGCAGCTGGGGTGGAGGGTGGGGAGTGAGAAAAACTGGTAGAGATGACACTGAACACCTAACTTCATAGAAGCTGCTTTAGCTAAAGATGAGATGTGAGGTTTCCAGTTTAGATTATAAGTAAAGAACAGTGAAAAAGGAGGGGCAGTTGAGCATCACTGAAGAAGAGGGGATAGTTGTCTGGAAGGTTGTGTCAAGTTGATAGATGGAGGAATTGAGTTTTTGAGGCACTGAACAATACTAATCAGAAATTTCAGAGATCAGAAGTCAGGCATTCTGTGGCTTCCCTGCATGAGCTGTTTACTTCCTGAAGGATTGGACCTCTACAAAAGAGATAGGAAAGTGCATGGTGGTATCGTCAGCATAGGAGTGGATAGGACAAGAAGTTTGGTTTAGAAGATCACTGATGGATAATAGGAAGAGAGTGGGTGGCAAATTCCCTAAAAGAGTGTTTTGTCCTCACATCTGGTGCGATTTAGCTGTGTAGTACTACCCTTACATCTAAAACCGTCTCTCTCTCTCTCTCTCTCTGTGTGTGTGTGTGTGTGTGTGTGTGTGTCTGAGAGAGAGAGAGAGGGAGAGAGAGAGAGAGAGAGAGAGAGAGAGAGAGAGAGAGAGAGAGAGAGAGAGAGAGAGAGAGAGAGAGAGAGAGAGAGAGAGAGAGAGAGAGAGAGAGAATTTTATTAGTAGTAGCAATATTTGTGCGTTGTGTGCTACTGCTTCAACTCCATACATATAGACTTGGCATCTGTACTATGGCTGCATTAGATGCAGGGTAATTATTAGATACTTTTCTTCAAGAAAAAAATGCATTTATTGTGCTGCCAAATACAGTATATCTATCTATCTATATATGTGTGTGTGTGTGTGTGTGTGTGTGTGTGTGTGTGTGTGTGTGTGTGTGTGTGTGTGTGTGTGTGTATGTATATATATATATATATATATATATATATATATATATATATATATATATATATATATATATATATATATATATATATATATATATATATATATATTTTGTTACGCCCAACACAGTAGTAAGAAGAAAGAACAAGAAAGAAATGAGTACAGAGAGAGAGAGAGAGAGAGAGAGAGAGAGAGAGAGAGAGAGAGAGAGAGAGAGAGAGAGATGTGAGCCTTACAGGTGTCAGCTACCATAACTTTCTGTATAACTTTAAAGTTAACCTTCCCCATTTAATTCTCCCACCTCCCTTTCTTTTTGAGAGTTGAGATTGCAGAGGTATGTAGCAGAAGAATTTTTCTACCCCACTGTGCGATTTGTTTTGGCCCAGCTCCCCAATTAGTCTCTAGAATTTTCAAAACATAAATGTTTTGCTATGAGGGAGAGCAGTGTTGTGAGTGGGGAACGAGGTTTGTTGTTTCCAACTCCCTATCCCTCCATTGTTCCACTCCCTCCCCCCTTTGTCATACGACGTAGCTGTCACTTCTCAGTGCGATGATAAGTTGGTGTCGAGCCAGGCCAGAAGACAGACGTAGACGAGTAAGGCAGAGAAAGGCAGAGAAAGGCATGGAGACCCATAGGGGATATATATATATATATATATATATATATATATATATATATATATATATATATATATATATATATATATATATATATATATATATATATATATATATATATATATTTATATATATATTTTAGAGGACCTTTGTTTGATTAGACATTATTCAAGTATTCAAGGCAGTACACCCCTGCTTGTATAGGTAGGATTAGCATTTCCAGGAACATGCCGATGCTTGTCGTGCTTCTGTAATTTGAAAAAAGATATCTTTTGACACTGATTCTTCAGTGCTGGCCGAATATCCTGGCATATCTGGGAGCAGTTGGCTGGTCTCCTTTATTGTCTGTTGGCTGCATGTTCATGCATCTGTAGCATTTGTGTTGTTTAATGTGATTGGATTTTGGAGCTGCTGCTAGGAGCTCTGGAGCCAGAGAATTTCATAACTCTGTGGGTGTGTACCTTCCTGTAGCCCTCTAAGAAACTGCAGGTAAACTTCACAGGCAGGATATAATATTTGTGAGGGTGGGTGCTTATGTCTCTAATGGGAGGTAGCTTACAGAATATTATAAACCTCTAACTTGTGTGTCCTTTTCCCTGTCCCCCCCCCCCCCACAGCATGTGGTTTGTGATTCTTTCTTACCAAGTTGAAGTTATCTGGCAGTTGTAATACACCCTTCCTTGCAGGTGGGTGAAACAGGGTGGCAGCCTCACACATATATAATCATTACAGGAAACCAGTAGGATCCTGTATCTCACCTCTCTATCCAGATAATCCTCCATCCACTCCAGCAGTCTTCCTCCAAATTTTCCATAATTTTTTATCTTCCATAGTAATCTTAAATATTTTTAATTTAGATATTTGCCCCCTGCACTAAGCTATGTAGGAGGAAACTTAAGGAAGCTGACCCAAGTCAGTGGCAGACAGTCATAACACCAGGTTACTTGAATGAGATTGCCAGCCTGTTTCACACACCAACAGGCAACAACAACTGTCAAACCACTCCAACAGCTGGAAAGAATCAATAGCCATGCTCTTGGGAGGGACAATCACAACAAGGGACACACATTTAAATGGTCAAGGTATAACACCTTGTTGGACGACTGCCCTCGAATAAAAAAACACCCACTGCCCAACAAAGTATTATATCCTCCAGTAAGGTAGTGTTGTTTACAGCCTCCTGGACAGCAGGCCTCAACAAGCCCTGAGGAGGGAGTAGTGTTGTTTTTTTCCTCTTGTGATACTTTCTATCATCACATGATTGCTTCTTGCCATTGGACTCAGACAATGTATACTTGGTTTATTTTCTGGAATTTTTGTAAACACTAAGTCCAGCTGTGATGGTTCTTCTCCTCTGCATCTCATAGGCTCATTCACCCACAGTCTCACGATATTCACCATCATGGTTTGCATAAGTTCCTAGCTCCATTACCTGAAATTTTCTTTCTCTTCCATCTCCTCCCGGTTAATTTCTTTAGTGTTGAAGTCGCCTACTAGGAGCATTTTGTTATTTTTCCTTATCATTTCCTCTATACTATTTTTTGTTTCTAGTTGCATACTTTTGAATTTATTGATCTCCCATGCATTAGTTTTTGGTGGTATGTATGTCACAATAATTTTTCTTTTTTCACTTCCTTTGATCTTAAAATTTCTGCTTAGTGATCTTGGTGTTTACCTAGCTGTGGTTTATAGGAGGGGAGTAATCTCATAGTATCCCGTCTCTATATCTATCCAGTTTGGTTTTAAAAGCATGGACAGTTTAAGCACTGACAATGTCTTCAATGAGTTCATTCTGTTTGTTCACACTTCTGTGAGAAAAACTATTCTTTTTTATGTTTCTTCTACAATTAACTTTCTTGAACTTCTTACTGTGTGTCTAAATTTATAAAACATTCTTTGTCCACGTTTTCCATACCATTTATCATTCTATAGACGTTTATTAAATCTCTCTCTCTCTCTCTCCTATTTTCCAAGGTGTGTGTGTTTGTGTATGTTAACTTATCTGAGAGAGAGAGAGAGAGAGAGAGAGAGAGAGAGAGAGAGAGAGAGAGAGAGAGAGAGAGAGAGAGAGAGAGAGAGAGAGAGAGAGCTGTGCCACCAGCTCCGGACAAGGTGACCCACTGGCCATCAGTCACCATTCATATATATATATATATATATATATATATATATATATATATATATATATATATATATATATATATATATATATATATATATATATATATATATATATATATATATATATATATATATATATATATATATATATATATATATATATATATATATATATATATATATATATATATATATATATATATATATATATATATATATATATATATATCCCCCAACATATATGTTCATTATATCTTGCTGCACAGCTACTTCATCATCTTCATTCATCTCATCCATCATTAGTGAGTACCTGTACTGATTTTTGTTGTTAATAGACAATAAATAGACATTTTAGGGGTAGAATCAATATAATGCAGATTTTAGCACTTCATGGGTGCCTTTAGAACATAACCCTATGAAAGACATGGGTTTCACTGTACTGTATCTACTCCTCTGTCTTTCATAATATAATTGTTGATATTAACCACTCCTAACGTAACGTAATGCTTAGTGTTGGTACCTATGGACAATCAGCTTCATCAGACTTACTTTCCACCCCTTTTAGTCCTTGGTACTGAGGTATAAGTGTGTGTGTGTGTGTGTGTGTGTGTGTGTGTGTGTGTGTGTGTGTGTGTGTGTGTGTGTGTGTGTGTGCATGTGTGTGTATGTGTGTGTATTTACCTAGTCGTGGTTTACGGGAGGGGAGTAATCTCATAGTATCCTGTCTCTACATCTATCCAGTTTGGTCTTAAAAGCATGGACAGTCATGGCATTGACAACGTCTTCACTGAGTTCATTCCATTTGTTCAAACCTCTATGAGGAAAACTACTTTTTGATGTGTCTTCTATAGTTAATTTTCTTCAACTTCTTACTGTGTCCCCTTGTACTCTGTGTGTCTAAATTTATAAAACATTCTTTGTCTACATTTTTCATACCATTTACCATTCTATGGATGTTTATTAAATCCCCTTTCTCTCTCCTATTTTCAAGGGTAAGAATTTCCAACATTCTTAATCTCTCTTCATGGGTTGACTTACTCAACTCCTGAACCATCTTAGTGACTGCTCTTCATACTCTTTCTAATTTTGTAATATTCCTTTTTATATGAGGAGACTACACCACTGATATATATTCCAATCTTGGTCTTATCATGGAGATCAACAACTTTTTATCATTCCTTCATCTAAATATGAGGATGCTATTCTTATTCTTTTAACAAATTCATTGTCTCTCCAGTAATTTTATCAATGTGTCTGTCCAGAGTCAAATTTTCAGTAACTGTTACTCCCAAATCCACTTTTTCTTTTGACTTTTTAACTTCACACCATCCATCTCATAATGATATTGTGTTCTTTTCTTACTCTTACCATACTCCATTACTTTACATTTACTTAAATTTAATTCCATTTGCCAAGATTTACTCCGTCTATTTATCTTATTTAAATAATTTTGCAGTACCATACAGTCATTTACATTTTCTACCCTTCTCATCAGCTTAGCATCATCTGCAAATAAGTTCATATGACTCTATTTCTTCATTTATGTCATTCACATGTATTACAAACATTATCAGTCCCAACACTGACCCCACTACACCTTTCTTCTTCATTTTCCCATTAATATGTTTAAAGAACAGTTTGAATTCATTTTATACACTTATCTATTATATCTCTTGTAGTTTCTTCTCTCCATTCTTATTATCTCAACTTACTTATTTCCAGCATCAATATATTCCTCCTATCTGCTCTCAGTTTTCCTTTTCTTCCATCTATTCCAAGCATTTAGCTTACAATTCCTAGCCTCTTTGCATTTTGTATTGAACCATTCTTTATCCTTTCTACATCTTGCTCCTCCTCTAGGTACAAATTTCTCCACAGCAGAATTATACATCCTTATAAATTCATCCAATTTTCCTGAACATCTTCTGCGCCTTCAAAGTCTTTCCAGTCCACAGCAACAAAGTATTTTCTTAATTTTTCAAAGTCAGCTTTAGCATGTTTAAATCTTTTCACCTTATAATTTTCATCAATGATTACATTTTAATTTTTGCATGATCACTTTTACCTAGAGGGTTTTCACAGTGTATAGTTTCAATAATTTCCATGTCCTTGGTAAACACTAAATCAAGTCTTGATGGTTTATCTCTTCCACTAAATCTGGTATCACAATCAACCCAATGAGTCATTAAGTTTTCCACCACCCAGTTTAACAGTCTATTACTCAATGAGCTCTCACTTCCAGTAGTTGCCAATGTCTCCCAATTTATCTCCTTACAATTAAAATCACCAACAATAATTATATCACTACTTTCTATCACTATCTTTTGAAGACCTTTTAACACATCTACAAACACCTTGTCATGTTCTTCTTTTTGCCAAGCATTGGTCATAGGTGGCACATACACTCCTACATAATTCATTATCCTTCCATTTCTACCTCTAATCATCACTTGTAGAATTTCAGACTTGTCTTCACTTTTTATTACCCTCCACTTCAATACACTTTTTAGTCATAATGATCACTCCCCCTCCTCCCTTGTCACTTCTATTTTTCATCTATAAATCATATTTATCATCACCATTGTCAGGAGTTCCCGATTCATTTTTCCATTTTGTCTCGCATAATACACAACATCCCTTGTAATTCTGTTAAATAACTCATTTGTTGACATTAATCCATTTACACTAGTATTACATACTTTACTAACTGTGTGATGTACCATTTCTTTATTCTCATATCTCTTATTCTTCAGAAAAACCTCTCCTCTGTTCTTTGTTAATTTTTTTCAGCTTAGCCTCATTTACCAGCTCCTTTTACTTCAACCTTTCAATCTCATCCATATCCCTGTTTATCCATACATTCTTATATTCTTCATCTCCTGACAACCTCCAAGATCCATTAATTACCTCTTCTGCTTGTACCTGTGTTGCAAACCCTATTCTTATGGGTCTCATTTTTTCTTCTTGATATTTCCCAGATTCTATGAAACTCTTCCACTTGCTTTACTACCTGACGGTCTT